>NW_026131639.1:0-68340 GCF_903995435.1 Acomys russatus
CTTTTTTCGTAGTACCGGCATGTAAGTAAACAGAAAATGACTAGGCGTGGCTAGACTGGAAGGCATCCATCAGGGAAGGAGAGTGACAGGTTGAGAATGGATGAGGAGGCTGAATGAAGCAAGGACCACCAACTTCACACAGCTATGCATCCAGTCTGCTTCCTACGATGAATCCGTGTGTTCTTTACCACCTGCTGCTGTAATGCGTGCATTATAGCAGCAACACTAACCAGAATTTGAAGCTCGCTGACGTATGAAGAATGACCATATTGCGTAAGAGCCATTTCCCACATCTCTGGAAGTTTTAGTTTTTCTTCCTGTTCCCTTGCAATGGAGCCGTGTTCCCTTTAAGAGCCAATGCCTGCTCTACTTAGTCTCTGAGCCCCCGAGACACATGCCTGAAGCCTGAGAAGCAGGTTTAGGTTCACCAACAATTTGCAGAAATTACATAAAATTGAATCTGGGCCCTTATGAAATATAATTTTTTTGGTCAATTTTCCAGTTTTAGGTTGTAAAATCCAAATAGCTTGGTAGATATGATGTGGCAGATGACCACTACAGATATCTCCTCACTGTGATATTGCTAGTTACAACTGAAAGCAGGTAGGTCTCTTTGTTCTTTTCTGGAATGAAAATATAGTGGCCTCCTTCCTGTCCTAGAAGAGAAGGTTTTCTTTGTACTAACTCGATTTATTCTGTTTATGCTTTTAATAATAATGAAGATATTTTCCATTTTCATGTCATTTCCTTTATCATAAAGCAGTTGCATAGTTTAAATACTTATTGGCCATTATGCCTGAAGAATTCTTCCTTAAATGATCTTCCATTTAATTGTAAAGTGATGCTTAGATTTCTTGGGAATGATGAAATGTTTTCTCCTCTCTCTCTCTCTCTCTCTCTCTCTCTCTCTCTCTCTCTCTCTCTCTCTCTCACACACACACACACACACACACACACACACACACACACGCACACGTGTTTGTATGCGCACATGCACACACCTGTGTAATATATTATAGTACACATTCATTCAGGAGTTGAATTTATATTGCTAAGCAGCCTTCTGGGAAATGAGGGGGTGAGTCTGATTGAATCAATTCTTTCTGTTCAGACTCAAATTAATCTCCAGTACACTGATAAAAGTAATGACCTCTTACAGATTAAAACTTGAAGCTGTTTTTTGGATGTTATTAATACTAAAAAGCTATTTTTGAAGTTGCAGTGGGGCCTGGAGCCAGAGAATCCCTCTGAACGGAGACCGGAAATGTTAATTCTTCTCTTTCAATAACTGCACGTCTGTGACATTTCTTTCCTACTAGGGTGCTAGCACCTAGGTTTTATTAAGAGAATAAGCTAGAAGATAGTAAGACCTCACGATGCACCCCTGGCTGAGCATAGGTGTTTGCTACCTACCTGATACTGCATAGAAATTTAAGAGCACGGGGAGGGCTCACAGTTTAAAGGGATCAGTCCACCATGGCAGGGAAGATAGGCTTGGATAGGCTCAACTCAAGGCAGCCAGAAACAGACCGTGGCTAGTTTTCAAAGACTGGGAAGCAGAGAGGTCAGGCCATAACTTGTGGACAATATGATCTCATGGTCTTCCCAAGAGTGACCTCTTTCTATTAGCCAGTTCTGACATCCTAAGGATTTTGGGCTTTCATAATGTCACCAAAGCTGGAGAACTTCCATCTTAACACAAGCCTGGGAGGAGAATATTCTGAATTGAAACTATACCTATCAGTAGGAACTGCCCATGCAATGCATAGAGAGCAACTGCCCAAAGGCTATGGAAGTGGTTCAGTTGATAGAGTGTGTCCTAGCATGCGTAGAACCTTGTGTTGGATCCCCAGAACCTACAGCATTGTACAAACATGGTGTGGTAGCCCACATCTATAATCCCAGCATTTAGGAATTTCAGGATTATTTTTAGCTATATTCTGAGAGCAGCTTGAGATCCCACTGCCACCCTCCTGGGCCACTGAAAAAGAAGAAGAAGAAGAAGAAGAAGAAGAAGAAGAAGAAGAAGAGAAGAAAGAGAGAGAGAGAGAGAGAGAGAGAGAGAGAGAGAGAGAGAGAGAGAGAGAGAGAACCATTACTGTTCAGCCCCTAGAGCTAATACCTTCTACAATAACAAAGTTTAGGTGGTAGAAAATAAATGACGCAAATTTAAAGCAGGGTAGAAAATACTAGGACCTCTCAGTAACTGATAACATCATAAATGCATTTAGATAAAACAAGCCATTCTCTGACCTGTTGATGCTCCCTCACAAGGCACAAGGCACAAATCCTTTTATTTGTAGCCAGATTAATAGGCAATTAGAAATGGCCCTATTAGCTAAGTTTATTTATACACACACACACACACACACACACACACACACACACACACATGCATGAAGATTCAAAATCCTAAACTTCAATTCATTTCCAAGTACTAAATCACCATGTTTGTACTGTCCAAGTAGAGACTTTGTGGTTAAACAGGAACAGAAGCCTAATGAGCCTCATAAATGTCCCCAAAGGAACAAGCTGTTATTTCCTGCAAGACTCCACATCCAAACTTCACTGTAACAGTCACTGGTTAGTGTCTTAACAATGCAAAAGGGACCTTGCCAGAAACCCCAGGAGCTGTGATATTGCTTCTTGTGTAACCACTAGAATCCTCTGCATAGGAAGACCTACAAGGCCAAAGAAAAAACAGACCATGGGCAAGGTTGTACACAACAAGGGGAAAGCCAAACCCATGTAGACCATCCCAGGGCATTTACTCCACTATTTGGCTTTCTTCCTTCCTCCCCCCAACCTCTTCTCTTTTCTTCTCTTCCACCCTAATTTGCCTATATGTTTGAAAATGTTAAAAAGGAAGTTGTGGGAGGGAATCTCAGGTGAACCTGGGAGCATCTGTGAGTAGGAAATACTTATTTATGTCATGTATAGAAAAATAAAGTTGTTAGGAAAATTAGAGAGTGGTTTGGTCTGCATGTGAAATTTATCTTACAGAAGACTATGGAGTTGAATCACCACTCAGGAAATGTGTTGAAAGTGTGGGAAAGAAAAAAAATGACAGAAAAAAAAAAAAAAACAAAACAAACCTTAATGAAACCAGAAGTAAAGGTCTAGATTGTGTTATGAAACAAGGAAGCGATCAGTAGCAATGAATTTAACATGTGGATCATGAAATAAAACAAAGTCTAATATGATAAGGAAAAAGCTGATGGGAAATATGAATATTCTACTACAGGGAGATTACAGAATTTTTTAAAATTTATGGTACTAAATCTGTATGTATGTGTGTATTTGTATTTGTGTATATATGTATGTGCTCATGCAAATTCATGTGTGCAGGAGTATATGTGCATGTAGTCAGAGGTGAATCTTGGGCATTTTCTTTAATCATTCTCTACTTTATTTTTTGAGAAATAATCCCTCATTGAACCTAGAGCTCACCAATTCAGCTAGACTTGCTGGCCAAAGACTTTCAGGGATTATTCTGTCTCCACTTCGTCAGTACAGGATTACTGGCATGCAATCACCATTCCTGGCTATTTTACGTGAGTATTGGGATCCAAATTTAGACACTCATGTTTGCATAACAAGCACTTTACTGACTGAGCCATTTTTCTAGACCTTGTCACGCTGTTAAAGATTTGGAGATAAAACATCTGCTGCGCATAAAGGGGCAGAAAACAAAAACAAAAACAAAAAAACCTCACAGCTGTGTCAGTCTCTGCTGGTGAAAATTTCATACCCGAAAAGGTCTAAGGTGCAGGAAGATCATTGTATCAGTGCCATTGCCTCTGAAAGACACTCTCTATAGCCAACCCAATAACATACAGGAACCATGGGCCCTTGAAAAAAAAATAACTGGGCTGGGGCGGGCTGATATCACAGCCACACATCACTGTAAATCTACTATAATAGATAAAAGCTGTACTCTAATTATTTCCAAGAAGTGAATTTCAAAGACAGTGGCACCCATCACACACTGTATCTCATCAGCAGGAAAGCAGTGTCTGCACAGCAACCAAATGACTAAACTGGGAGCTACAAAATACCAGTGCCGGTGTTTCCCAGTTGAGGGGTTCTACATGGTGTGAAACACAGGTGGGTCTGGCCTCAGGCCACCAGGCTAATCCATAGTAAAATCCCTGCAGGCTTGTGTACAGACTACAAAGTCTAGCCAGATGCCTGCCTCTGTTCTGCATTTGTGCTGTGTCTCAGACTGAACTGTGGGGACAAAACACCAGTGTCTAGATCTTCTAACCCAGAGGAGACCCCAAGGTCTGGAACAGAAGTGGATCTGACCTCAGGTAACCTAGTCAATGCATGGAAAGTTCCAGGGTCATCCAGGCACTGGTACAGTCTTCAAAGTCTAGCCAGACACCTTCCTGCACATGGCATCTGCATTCTGTGTCTCAGACTGAACTGTAGGGCACAAAACACCAGAGTCCGGGTCTTCTAGTTTACAGGAAACTCCATGGTCTGGAACACAAGTGGATGTGACCTCATATTACCTGGTCAATCCTTGGAAAGTTCTTGGGTCTAGACAGGTACACTTGCTGTCTCCAAAGTCTAGTCACATGCCTGCTGGCATGCAGCATCAGCACTCTGTGTCTCAGACTGAACTCTGGGCCAGAAAACACCAATGTCTGAGTCTTTCTGCCAACATAAGACAGTACCACATGGAACATGGGAAAATTTGACCACAGGTCACCAAGCTTGTTCATAGATATTTCCTGGGTCTGATCTCAGGTCACCTGCCTGATACAAAGAAGGGTTCCCCGATTCCTGAAGGAGAGAGGTCTCAACCTATAGCCACTTACTTACAAGCTGCACTCAATAGCCAATGAAGGACACTAGAAACTACCACCCAACACCAGAGATTGCCAGATGGCTAAAGGTGAGCATAAAACACAAACAACAAAAGCCAAAACAATGTGGCATCTCCAGAATCCAGTTATCCCAAAGCAATCAGCCTTAGACACTCTAACACAACTGAGATAGAAGAAAATGACCTCAATTCCTTTTTTTTATGAAGATGATA
Source organism: Acomys russatus (assembly GCF_903995435.1). Taxonomy (NCBI): domain Eukaryota; kingdom Metazoa; phylum Chordata; class Mammalia; order Rodentia; family Muridae; genus Acomys; species Acomys russatus. The sequence continues at coordinate 5,048 of NW_026131639.1, forward strand.
ATGAAAGAAACTAATAAAATTCATAAAGAAATACAAGAAGACACAGGCAAAGAGACTGAGGCCCTTAGAGAGGCCATGACAGAGGCCTATAGAGAGGAAATGGTAAATCACTAAAAGAAACTCAGGAAAATGCAAAAAATTGGGTGAAGGATATTAATAAAATAATTCAAGATCTAAAGATGAAAATGGAAATAATAAAAGCCCAAACTCAGGAAGGCTTGTTAGGAGAGAACTTAGAGAAGAAAACAGGAACTACAAGGATAAGCATAGCTAACAAAATACAAGAGATGAAGGAAAGAATCTCAGGTGTAGAAGATACAATGGAAGAATTTGATGGAACTACCAAAGAAAACGATAAATCTAAAAAATTCCTGATACAAAACATCTAGGAAATAAGGGAAAACATGAAAATAGGAAATATAAGAGTAATAGGATTTGAGGAGAGACAAGATGCCTGGCTCCAAGGCCCAGAAAATATTTTCAACAAAATAATACAAGAAAGTTTCCCCAATTTAAAGAAAGAGATGCCTATAGACATTCAAGAGGCCTACAGAACACCAAATAGAGTAGACCAGAAAAAAAATTCTTCTACCACATAATAATCAAAACCCTAAATGTATGGAATAAAGAAAGAATATTAAAGGTGGCAAGGAAAAAATACCAAGTAATAGACAATGGCAGACATATCATAATCACATATGACACTTTAGCAGAGATAATAAAAGCCAGAAAGGCTTTGGCAGATGTTTTGCAAAGCCTAAGAGACCACAGCTGCCAGACCAGAATACTATAGTCCCAAAACTTTCAATAACTATAAATGAAAAAATCATGATAGTCCATGACAAAAACAAATTTAAACAGTATGTATCCACAAATCCAGCCTTACAGCAAATATTAGAAGGAAAACTTGAAAACAAGGAGGCTAACTACACCCAAGAAAATACAGGAAATAGATAACAGAACTTTAGCAAAACAAAAATTAGTCAATCACACAAACATACTACCACAACCAACATCAGAATAAAAGGACCTAACAGTTACTGGTCATTAATCTCTCTCAACATCACTGGTCTCAAATCTCCTATAAAGAGACACAGATATACAGAATGGATGTGTAAACAGGACCCAAGATTTTGCTGTACAGCTCAGCAACAAAGATAGATATTACCTGAGAGTAAAGGGCTGGAAGAAGTTCTTCCAAGCAAACATACACAAGAATCAAGCTTCAGTAGCCATTCTTATAGCTAATAAAATAGATTTACATGAGAATTAATCATAAGACACAAGGAAGGACATTTCATACTCATCAAGGGAAAACTCAACGAAGATGACATCATAATTCTGAAGACCTATGCCCCAAATACAAAAGCACCCATAATTGTAAAAGAAACATTAATAAAGTTTAAACCACACATCAATTTCCACACATTAATAGTAGGATACTTCAACACCTCCTTCTCACCAAAGGATAAGTCAATGAAACAGAAGCTAAAACAAGAAATAATGACACTAATAGATGTTATGAATCAAATGGGCCTAACAGATATCTACAGAACTTTTCATCAAAACATAAAAGACTTTACCTTCTTCTCAGCATCTCTCAGAACTTTCTCCAAAATTGACCATATAGTAGGACACAAAGAAAACCACAACAAGAATATTGAAATAATACATTGTATCCTATCAGACCACCACTGGACTAAAGCTGGACTTCAACAACAACAGAAATAACAAAAAGCCTACATGCACACAGAAACTGAACAACTCAGTGACAACCAGCTCACAAAAGAAACAAAGAAAGAAATTAGGGACTTCCAAAAATTCAATGAAAATGGAGGTACAACATACCGAAACTTAAGGGAACCATGAAAGCAGTGCTAAGAGGAAAGTTAATACCCCTAAGTGCCTTCATAAAGAGACTAGAAATATCTCATACAAGCAATTTAATGGTACATCTGGAATCTCCAGGAAAAAAAAAAAAAAAGAAGAAGCAGACACACTGAAGAGGTGTAGATGACTGGAAATTATCTCTGGGCTTAAATCAATAAATTAGAAACAAAGAGAACAACTCAAAGAAGCAATGAAACCTTGAGCTTGGTACTTTGAGAAAATCAACCAGATAGACAAAGCCTTAGCCAAATTAACTAAAGAGAGAAAGACACTATCCAAACCAACAAAATCAGAAATGAAAAGGGAGACATAACAATAGACACCGAGGAAATCCAAAGAATCATCAGGTCTTACTTCAAAAGCCTATATGCTATAATATTTGAAAATCTAAATGAAATGGAAAGCTTTTTTGGTAGATTCCACTTACCAAAGCTGAATCAAAATTAGGTAAACAAATTAAATCATCTTATATCTCCTGTGGAAATAGAATTAGTCATCAAAAGTGTCCCAAACAAAAAAAGTTCAGGGCCAGATAATTTCAGAGCAAAATTCTACCAGACCTTCAAAGAAGAGCTAATACCAATATGCTTCAAACTACTCCACAAAATAGAAATGGAAGGAACATTACTAAACTCATTCTATGAGGACATAGTCACTTTGATACCTAAACCACAAAAGACCCAAAAAAGAAAGAGAATTTCAGGCCAATTTCTCTTATGAACATCATGAAAAAAATACTCATAAAATACTTGAAACTGTATCCAAGGCACATCAAAAATGTCATTCACCATGACCGACTAGGCATTATTCCAGGCATGCAGGGGTGGCTCAATATCCAGAAATCCATCAATGTAATCCACTATATAAACAAACTGAAAGAAAAAAAATCCACACACTCATCTCCTTAGATGCCAAAAAAGTTTTTGACATAATCCAACATCTGCTCATGTTTAAAGACTTGGAGAGATCAGCGATATGAGGCACATACCCAAACATAAGAAAGGTTGTATACAGCGATCTGATAGTCAAATAAAGGATAGAAACACAAAGAAATTCCACTAAAATCAAGGACTGAAAAAGGCTGCCCACTCTCTCCATATCTCTTCAATGCGGTACTTGAAATTTTAGACAAAGCAATAAGAACAACTAAAGAATATCAAGAGGATCCACATCAGAAGGAAGAAGTAAAAGTATCACTATGACATGATAGTGTACATAAGTGACACCAAATCCCACCAGAGAACTTCTTCAGCTGATAAACATCTTTCAGCAAAGTGGCTGGATACAAGATTAATTCAAAGTCAGTAGTCTTCCTGTATACAAATGATAAACGGGCTGAGAAAGAAATTAGGGAAACTACTCCCTTCATAATAGCCACAAATAATATAAAGTATCTTCATATAACTCTACTCAAGCAAGTGAAAGATTTTTATGAAAAAAAAAAAAAACTTCACGTCTCTGAAGAAAGAAATTGAAGAGGATATCAGATAATAGAAAGATCTCCCATACTCATGGATTGGGAGGATCAACATAGGAAAAATGGCAATCTTACCAAAAGCAATAGACAGATTCAATTTAACCCCTATCAAAATACCTACACAATTCTTTACAACCTTGATCTCAACTTCATGTGGAAAAACAAAAAACCCAGAATAGCTAAAACATCCTGCACAATAAAAGATCTTCTGGAGAAATATCCATCTCTGATTTTAAGCTGTACTATAGAGCAACAGTAATAAATACAGCATTGTACAGCATAGAAATAAGCTGGATGATCAATGGCATCAAATCAAAGACCCAGAAAGAAACCCACACACCTATAAACACTTACTTTTTGACAAAGAAGCCGAAATTATAAGGGAAAAAATATAGCATTTTCAACAAACGATACTGGTCTAATTGGAAGTCTACATGTAAAGAACTGCAAATAGATTCATATTTATTACCCAGCACAAAAGTAAAGTCCAAGTGAATTAAAGACCTCAACATAAAACTAGACACACTAAATCTATTAGAAGAAAAAGTTGGGAAGTGCCTTGAACTCATTGGCACAGGAGACAACTTCCTGAACAAAACACCAACAGCTCAGGTTCTAGCACCAAGAATTAGTGAATGAGACCTCATGAAATTGAAAAGTTCTGTAAGGCAAAGGATACTGTCAACAGAACAAAACGACAGCCTACAGGCTGGAAAAAGATCTTCACTAACCCTCTATATGACAAAAGGCTGATATCCAAAATATATAAAGAACTCAAGAAATTAAACACCATCAAAACCAAATTATTCACTTGAAAAATGGGGTAAAGACCCGAACAGACAATTCTCAATGCGAGGAATATCAAATGGCCAAGAAACACTTAAAGAAATGCTCAATGTCCTTAGTCATCAGGGAAATGCAAATCAAAATGACTCTGAGATTCCATCTTACACCTATCAGAGTGGCTAAGATCAAACATTCAAGTGACAGCACATGCTGTTGAGGATGTGAAGAAAGGGGAACACTCCTGCATTGCTGGTGAGAATGTAAACTTTTATAACCATTTTCGAAATCAATCTTGTGCTTTCTCAGAAAATTGGGAATAGTTCTAGTTCAAGAATCAGCTATACCACCACTGGGCATATATCCTAAAGATGCTCCACCGTACAACAAGGACATTTGATTAACTATGTTCATAGCAGCTTTATTATTAATAGTGAGAATCTGGAAACAACCTAGATGCCACTCAACTGAAGAATGGATAAAGAAACTGTGGTACATTTACACAATGGAATACTACTCAGCTATTAAAAAGAAAGAAATCTTGAATTTTGCAGGCAAATGGATAGAACTAGAAAGATCATCCTGAGTGAGGTAACACAGACTCAGAAAGACACACATGGTATTTATTCACTTATAAGTGGATATTAACCCAACATAGATGTCCTCTGAGGGACTTTATCCAGCAGGAGATTGGTACAGCTAATAGAACTCACAGCCAGACTTTTGGCAGAATGCTGAGAGTTGTATGGAAGAGTGGAGGGATGGAAGGGCTTGGAAGGGTCATGAGCCCCACAGGGAGACCATCAATGCAGAAGGATGCAGACACAGAGGGTCTGCCACAAAAGGATGCACTAACCAAGGACAATGCATGCTGAGCACCTAGACCCCCTGTTCAGAAAATGCCAATGGACAGCTCATTATCCAATATTGGGGGTACAGAAGGGGAACCGCCTCTGACATGAACTCTGGTGCCCCTGATTTGATCACTTACCCTTGAGGTGGAGGCCTGTCAGGTACATAGAGGAAAGAGATGCAGGCTATACAGATGAGACTTTATAGGCTATAGTCAGATGGTGCTCCACCCCCCTGTCAGAAGTCATGGGAGGGAATAAGTTGGAAGAGAGAGGGAGGGTGGGAAGGGGAAGATATGAGTGAGGGGATAACAATTGGGATGAAATATGAATAAATTATAATAAATGAAAAAGAAAAAAGAAGTGAATTCTTATGAACTCGTTGCCAAAAAAGGGCAGGTACTGCCAAGAAAAACATTCTGAGTAGATTTGCAAAAATCTATAGTGGCAGCTCCCACTCCCAGATCTGTACCAGCATTTCTTGCTTACATGTGGTATGTGCTACTCACAAGGATGCGAGATTGGATGAGGACAAACATTTAGACTGTTGTAATGGATCTGGGTTAGAGAGTGCACGCTGACTTTCCAGGTTTATGTGTCTCAGGACAAGAAACTGTATCAGAGGCAAGTAGAAGTGGTAGGAACAAGTTATCAAGGAGAAATCACTTCTAAAAATAGAAGCAGGTGTAGTTCATGGACTGAGTTGATTCTGGATACAGGCAATCATACTAACAGAGACATCACAATGACACTATCAACACTGTAGGGAAAAAAATCTCAGTCACAATATGTTGCAAAAACACATGAAGGCCAGGGGAGTATGCATTGGTATGCCTCTGAGATGTCAAATCCGCTTATGGAATCCAAAAGGGATGCTGAGACAAAAGAAAGTCTGGGAAAACGTTCTCAAAAGCCATCCAGCAGGATGTCTCCTCATCCCAATCCCTCAACTACCTCTGATGTTTCTTCTTGAAACAAACAAATAAATCTAAATAAAATACTATGTCAATCAAACCTTCATATCAGAGGTGGAGAGGGAGGCTGCTGTGTGGATGCAATGAGTTGCTTAACTTCCCTGACCATGGTACTTTCATTGGACTGGTGGGGTGTGCTGCTTTCCACTGTTAAAAATTCCTATGGGAATAATTGTGACTAAATGACTGTTTGGTAATGGATTATACATTCTGAGTCAAGATGACTGTTAGACACAATCTTTGCCTTGTGCACAGAATTAGCAAACATATTCTACAAAATTACTCCCAGGCTCTGTGTATGAGATATGCATGAAGCACACTTGAGCTATGAGTTTATATGTAGGTCCCTTCCTGAGTTACTTTATTATGTACATACAAACAAGGCCAGGTATAGTGGATGTAAACATTTTTGTCTTGATCTCAAGTGTGGGGTGTGAAACAGACTTATGTAAGAGTGTGTGGTGTTTGTCCCCTGGAAACAGAATTTTGAGAGGACACGTGGCATTTGTCCACTAGAAGAGGAACTGCCTCTTGTGGGGTTATGGTCTTTGACAACTGATAAACATCCAATTATGAACTCTGAGAGAAAACCAGAGGCTTTGGCTCTTTTGATTTTGTCCCCTTTGGCTGTTCATGACTCCATTTCGAGATGCTCCTAGAGAGAAACTCTGCAGGGAACGCATTGATGTTCAGGCTGCTGCTCCAGGTTCCGGCTGCTGGAGTTGCAGCCACTTTTGCTGAGTTACTGTCTTGCTTTTCTACAGGTCTGCTGGAATCCTGGCAAGTAAGCATGGGCTTACTCCAAGGAACAAAGTCTAAAAAGGTTTATTTCTTTTGTCCTCATTAACCTCTTTTTTTTTTTTTTTTCCTTTCTAGGGTAGGCGGCTTGGAAGGAAGGTATAACATTCATGAACCCCAAATAAAGTAGGTGTGTCAATGTTCTAAGACTACAGCCATATCAGAGAATGAAACTGGAATTCTAAAACATTTCGGGTTACAAATGTTCTAGATGAGGAGGACTCAAATTGCACTAAGGATCTACAGGCGGAAGGATGCAGAGAAAGTTCTGGAGCCTGATAGCACTATTATTTTAGGGTGCAGCCTCAAGGAAGCCAGCTAGTGGCATGGCTGGCTGACCCACAATAGCAAGAGCATGTGGAACACCAGGAGTAGAGCTAGGATGTCCTGGGTGTATCACATGTGGCTTAGGACCACATGTTTCCCCAGGTAGCTATGAACAGGACCTAATACAGATATTATGTTATATAAAGTACAAATGTGAAAAACATGAGATTATTTTGGGGGAGTCAGTTTCTTCGCAACTTGGCTACACAGTCCTCATAAGTGTTGTAGATGATTGGCATTTATTTCTTTGAGTGGGAGTTGAACAAAAAGGACAGGAATCTTTAAACACAAGTCCCTTATTTTGCCTAAGGGCCAGCCTTTGTCACAAAGTTCTTCTGAACCCATGCTGGTGTTAAGCTGCTGGCTTCTGTGTCAAACCCACACTCCTCTCTACCCGGAGAAGGACAACCAACTGGGAGAGTGGCCTTGCACTTTTAGCAAAGGAGAGAACAACCACATGATTCTAAGCCCTGTTCTTGAAGCTCCTGGCACAGGTCAGATCTGTGTGAAAACTCTCAAAAAGGCCAAGGGCACAGAATCAATTCTACAGAGCTCCATGCAGTCTGGGCAAGAAGGAAAAGGTAAAGTGGGAGAAGCAAGAAAGGAAGAAAGGGTCAGGAAAAGACCAGAGTGCACTTGGTACATGATGCTAAGAGGCAGGTGCCATGGGTTCCCTGGAATGGGTCGAGACTTTCATGTGGGTATTAGAGGTGGGGACTCTCTTGAGCTCTTTTCCACTCAAAAGCAGACAGATTGCTGGCAAAAGCACTCTGATGTTACCTTTCTCTTTTCTCCAATGTGGATGGATTTTACTAACAAGTAGTCTGTCTCTATTGAGACATTCTTACATTAACAGCAATCATCAACGAAAGAGGCATTTCTAAGGAGTAAGAAAAGCAGAGTCCATGACAAAGGAGACTCTAGTGAGAATGAGGCAGCTTTCCTATGCTCCTTCTCTTGGCTCCATAGCTGGGGAATAGGCCTGTCAGTGAAACCTCGCTGGATTTGCATGTCTAAATAGGAACATCTCACTCTGTATGACTTCATAGGTCCCTGTCTTCCCTTACCCAGAACCTGTGCATATTGAGTTTCTCAAATTAAAATGTTAAAGCAAAGAGGTGCCCAAAATTACAGTCACAGGTTACAGGAATAACTTTTTAAACATATCTTAACACAGAGTTTCCTTTCAGAAAGCAGAAGCATTAATATCTCTTGCATTTCTCTGTCTCTGTTTCTCTCTCTCTCAATCTCCATTTCTCTCTGTGTCTCTCTGTCTCTCTCAGTCTCTCTCTCTCTCTCTCTCTCTCTCTCTCTGACTCTCTGTATCTCTCTGTCTCTCATTTTGTCTCTCTGTCTGTCTCTCTGTCTCTCTCTCTCTCTCTCTCTCTCTCTCTCTCTCTCTCTCTCTCTCTCTCTCTCTCTCTCTCTCTCTCCTGCTTACCTCACCTTCAATTCACTCTCTCATTGCTTCCATTTTCCCTTCACTACAAAAAATATCTATTTGGATTGCATGTTTGTATCTACCCCAAACTTAAGCAGTACTCTGGAAAGGGCCACCCAAGTTTTATGAAAAATGTATGGACTTTATTTCTGTACTACAAAGAATTACCAATTTAAATTATTTGTTGAAAGTAGAACTTTGCAGAGTAGAGTAAAAACCAGCTTTTGTACACACACACACACACACAGAGCACACACATGCATGCACACGGGCACGCATGCACACACACACACAAACCCCAAGATGTGGCTGTAAGTCATGTTTTCCAACATAAACCAGACAAAGACTTAACACAGAGAACTGTTTATTTATTCATGCATTAACTCAGTTTTTGAGATGGGGTTTCATTTATCCCAGGATGACCTTCAACACCTAATTTTCCTGCTGAGATTTCAAGCAGGAGCCATTGTGCCTTTTTTAATGCAGTCTTGAGATGGAGTCTGGGGCTTTTTTGGGCATGCTAGTTAAGCACTCTACAAGCTGCGATATACCCTATGCCAAATTTTTAAATGAGAAAAGATCTACCCATAGAACCAGAAAAGACAATTTATTGTGAGAAAATAAAAGCCAGAAAGGAACTCAAGGTGCTTAAGTGGCACTCCAGGATACAGCCTGCCACTCAGCCTCAGGGCTCCCATGCAGTTCAGGTGCAGCTTGCATCTTAAATGCAAAGGACAGTTGGGGAAACCTGAATAACACATTTAGACAAAGGCAGATTTGTGGGCCACTTTAGGAAATGGCAGAGGAGCTAAGATAATGTTCAGATGCTGATAGGAGATGGGGGGAGGATTTCAGGTTCAAAAGCAGCAAAGAAGACTTTCTCTCTGATGTTTGCAGTTGTGATTTATAGACTCAATGTAAAAGCAGCAGGCATTCACTTTTGGACACTCAGAGAAGCAGCCCTGTGGGAATCTGCATCTCCATCCACCATGTGGTTCTAGGAACGGAACTTAGGCTGTCAGGATTGACAGTAAGTACCTTTACCTGTTGCTCCTTTCACCAACCTCCCTTTGGATCTTTATGAATTGAGTTCCCAGATCTTCTGTTTGTCTTAAGGTCTATTTGTTGTATCAGTTCCTGTGAGAAGTGAGTTGAAGAGTCTGATTCTGTGGATTTGTCCTACGTGTATTTCTGAAATGGTCTGTTTTATATGCCAATGTCAATGCTGTATCTTATGGCTGATCTTTTATCATTAGAAATGTCCTTTTAATAAACAATGTTTGTTCTTTAAAATTTGCTTTTATTTAAATTGTTAGGCCAAGCTACTGGAATTGCACCAGCTTTCCAGTCCTTCCTGATTTCTATTTTGCAATGCAATCAACTCTTCCCTGACATTCAACTTGACTGTATTCTTTTGCTTTTTGAATTACTCTCTTTTAGATTTAACATTTTAAATTCTCCTAGTGTTTCCTCGATAGCTTCCTGGATATGTGGCTTTTCTATTTTAGTACATTGGCTTTCAGAGTTTCTTCAGACATGATAGAATTGTAAATTATTAGACTGACTGTGTACTTAGGTTTAACCATGGTCAAAAACACCCAAACACTTTAGCTGTATTTGCTGTCTGTGGAATTTTGTTCTGCTGTTATTGTGTGTTTTTATACTTTATGCACTGTCAGAATATGATTCATTGTTTCTCCTCACATTCCTCCATTTCTGGTTCCTTTTCTAAGGAGCTGAGAATCAGGATCAGACCTACATAGTTACCCAAAATTTATTCCTGCATGCTTGATGTACTCCTTTCTCTCTCTTTTTATTATTTTTATTTTCTTTAACTTTACATTTTATTAATTATTTATTTTCCTGGTCATAGCCACCTCCTTTCTCCCCCTCATCACACCCTTCCTCCCTGTATTCCTCATCGCCCCTCCCCTATTCCTCAGAGAAGTGGGAACCCTCACCACCACTACTCATCAAGCCCAGCATACCAAGTCTCATCAGGACTGAGGGCATCCCCTTTCCCTGTGGCCCAGCGAGGGAGCTCTGCCAGAGGGAAGTGACAAAAACGCAGGCAGCAGAGTCCATGTCAGAGCCAGCCCCCACTTCCCTCACTAGGGTACCCACATGATGACAGAGCTGCCCATTGGGTACATCGGTGCAGGGGTCCCAGGTCCAGTCCATGTATGGTCCCTGGATGGAGCCCCTGGACCCTGGTTAGTTGGCTGCGTCTGTCCTCTTGTGGAGCTCCTATCCACTCTGAGTCTCCATCCTTCCCTCAACTCTTCCCCAAGACTCCTTATGCTCCACCTCATGTTTTGCTGTGGATCTCCACATTTGCTTCCATCAGCTGCTAGATGGAGCCTGTCAGAGGGCAGCCATGTTAGGCTGCCATCCACAAGTACAGCAGAGTATCATCAATAGTAGCAGAGGTTGGCTATCACTCATGGGTGTGTCTCCAGTTGGTCCAGGCATCTTCTGGACATTTCCTCAATCTCTACTCCATTCCTATGCCTGCAAATCTTATAGGGCAAGGCAAATGCTGAGTCAAGGTTTCCATGGGTGGATGGTGTTCCCCTCTTTCTACTAGGTGTTGTGTCTAGTTAGAGGGTTTCCTCTTCAATCTCCATAAGCCCTGCTACTAGGAGTCTCAGCTAGAGCCACCCTCATATCTTCCCTGGAGCCTACCCCATTATAGGTCTCCAGCTTGTCACAGAGAAGCCCCTCCCCAAGGTATCTTTTCTCTCTGCAAGCTCTCTGTCCTCCTGTTCTTTCTCACTCCCTCTCTTACCGTGTTCTGTCTCTTTAACCACTTCTGCTGTCTATTCTATTTCCACTTCTGCATGAGATTTAAGCATCCTTCCTTGGATTCTCCTTGTTACTTATCTTGGGTCTGTGCATTGTAGTATGGCCATTCTGTATTATATGGCTAAAATCGACTTATCAGTTGAATACATATCATGTGTGTCTTTCAGGGTCTGGGTTACCTCACTCAGGATAATCTTTTCTAGTTCCATCCATTTGCCTGCAAATTGCATGATTTCTTTATTTTTAATAGCTGAGTATTATCTCATTATGTAAATGTATCACAGTTTCTTATTCATTCTTTGGTTGAGGGACATCTGGATTGTTTCCAGTTTCTGGCTGTGATGAATTAAAGCATCTCTGGACATAGTTGAGCAAATATCCTCATTGTATGGTGGAGCATCTTTCAAGTATATGGTACAGGCGGGTCTTGAGGTAGATCTGTTCCCAATTTCCTGAAAAAGCACCAGACTGATTTCCAGAGTGGCTGTAAAAGTTTGCACTCCCACCAGCAATGGGAGAGTGTTCGTTCCCCTTTCTCCACATCCTCGATAGCATGTGCTGCCACTTTTGTTTTTGATCTGAGGGGTGTATGATGATATTTCAGAGACATTTTGATTTGCGTTTCCATGATGACTAAGGATATTGAATGTTTCTTTGTCATTTGATACTCCTCTCTTGAGAATTCTCTGTTTAGCTTCATATCCATTTTTTAATTGGATTATTTGGGTTTGATGGTGTTTATTTCTTGAGTTCTTTATATAGTTTGGATATTAGCCTTTTGTCAGATGTAGGGTTGGTGAGATCTTTTCCCAATCTATAGGCTCTTGTTTGTTCTATTGATAGTGCCCTTTGCCTGACAGAAGCTTTTCAGATTCATAGGGTCCCCTTTATTAATTGTTGATCTTGGATTCTGAGCTGTGATGTTCTGTTCAGGAAAGTGTGTCAGTGAGTTCAAGGCATGCCCCTTCTCTTTACCTGGACACATTCCTTAACAATAAATCATTTGTATTTTATCTGTGGTCTTGAGTAGGAGAGTATCTGACAGGTTCGTTTTATCCCTATAGCATATGGTTTTTCGATTTCCATTTTTCTTAAGAACTACCAGAAAGATGGAAAGATGTCTTAGCATTTAAGAGCACTTGTTATCAGGGGACCTGAGTTTAGTGTTAAGTACTTTCCTCAGGTGGCTCATAACTGACTGCAACTCCAGCTACAAGGGATCTGACACATTTTTCTGGCCTCCATGTTCACTCTCTCTCAAGTGTGAGTGAGACACAGATACAGACATCCTCCACCTCCTCCCACACACAGATAAAAATAAGATAAAATAAAATATATAAGATGTAGTTTCCAGTCAGATGTAGTAGTTTGTACCTGAAATCCTAGCATTTAAGAGTCTAAGACAAGAGAATTGCTCCCCTAGGCCACATAGTGAGTTTCAAGGTCACCCTGGATGTAGTCTACAATTCTGTCTGGAAGGAAAAAGAATACAAAGAAAAAAAGAAAAGAGAAGGAGAAAGGAGAAGAGGAAATAGGAACAGAAGGAAAAGATAAAAGAGGAAGATAAAAAGGAATAAAAGGGAGAAAGAGAGGGAGAAAGGTATGGAGGGAGGGAGGGAAAAAGGAGGAATGGGAAAGAAAAGAAGAAAAGAGATAAAGAGCCATTTGCCTTGTCACTACTGCTCAGTTGAAGCTAAAATGCCATGACCTCTGCCTCTTTCTAGTTGGTTTCTTTTTCTTCTGTTTAAGCACAGGTTTACAACCTTCTCCTAGCCATGCTTTTGTGTGTACACCACTGTTTGGGTTCTTTTCTTGTTTCATCTGTTATTGATATGTCACCAGTTTCAGAAAAATCTGCTCATAGATCATACTGTCCCAGTCACGTTCTTTTCCCCTCGACTTCATTGGTGTTAGAATTCCTACTCTCGTAGCACATTCCTCGTATTTTTTCCGCATTTCAACTCATTTGTTTCTTAATACTAAGGATTTGAACCTTTTCATACTTATATCCTTATTTATTTTATTTGGTTTTTTGAGACAGGGTTTCTTTGTGGAGCCTTGGCTGTTCTGGACTGTTTGTAGACCCAGGCTTGGCTTTGAACTCACAGAGATCCACCTGTCTCTGCCTTCTCAAGAGCTGGGATTACAGGCGTGTACCACTGGGTCAGGTTTATATTCTAATTTATAAATTATGATTTTGCCATATATAATCTTGTATTAAAATCAATCATTGTATAATTTGTGCTATGTTTGTTTTAAATTTTTCATTATATTCAATGTATAATTATCAGTACTGAAAAAAATCCCTGCTTTTATTTAATTTTTTGACCTATGAATGACAGATAAGGTGAATAATTGAATTAGTGCTAAATGTGCTTCTATTTTTAAATTTTTGATCAATACAAGTTTGATACTGATTGAATGTCAATATTATACAGTGGGTTTTTTAGAAGTCATTCAGTCTTCTATTTCAAAATATATATTGAGGAAAAAACTCCACTCTTCCCTTACATGTTGGCCTTACAGTAATATTTGTATATTTTTTTGTATTTATAATTATGTATTAGCTCATGAACATTAATAAAATGATTTATGTTTCACATTTCAATTGAGTAGTATTAAATACAGACATTTAATATATTACTTCTGTTTTCTAGTGAAGATGAACCAATGGGGTGTGTGTGTGTGTGTGTGTGTGTGTGTGTGTGTGTGTGTGTGTGTATGAGAGAGACAGAGAGAGAGAGAGAGAGAGAGAGAGAGAGAGAGAGAGAGAGAGAGAGAGAGAGAGAGAGAGAGAGAGAGAGAACATCTTGGAGGAACTGCCTCATGTATATGCGTTATGGTCCAATATAAAAGACTGCCAAGTCTGAACTTTTCTAGACATATCAGTAGGCTAAAGACAAGGGACAAATTGATCCTAGTTGGAGCCTACAATCAAATGAAGCGCCATCTTTCTTTTTCAATGGTTCCTTTCCTCCTTACTAAAGGAAGCCTGTCACATTATGGAGGGTCTTCTTACCAGAGTCTGCTGGTTTAACGTTGAGTTGATCTCTCTCTCTCTCTCTCTCTCTCTCTCTCTCTCTCTCTCTCTCTCTCTGTGTGTGTGTGTGTGTGTGTGTGTGTGTGTGTGTTTGTGTTTAGGCCACAGCACAATATCGTGTGTTGTTCCTCAGGAGCCATTTGTCTTGTTTTGTTTAGAGACGTTCTTTCAGGTCTAAGCTTGGTCAATAAGGTTAGGATGTTTAGGAAGGCACAGGAATCCTTTTTTTTTTTTTTTTTTTTTTTTTTTTTTCCTGCTCTCCTCCACCCCAAGACCTGGTCTTACATATGAACTTCTGTGTTCAGGTTATTTTTTGCATGGTTCTTTGGGATCAAACCTAGGTCCCCATGAGTAAGAAACAAACATTTTACCAAATACATAACGTTTTAAACTCATGAGTCTCATTTTTAAAATAGTGTTTTCTTAATATCTAGACTAGTGTTTGACCAAGCATCTAAGTATTATGGCCAAGTCAGGTTGACACATCACAGTAATCATCACATATGGCTCATAAATCAAGTCAGAACCAAGTAATGAGATTTTTCACAAAAGCAACAGAGGAACTTGATACCGAGCTGTCTTTATAATGATATATAGTTTATATTAATTTTAATATTTTAATAAAGAACTGTTTAGACAGAACAGTATATACTGTAGTTAACTGTAGCACTCTTTCTACACCTGATCATCAACCCAATCCCAGCACTGCATCTTAAAGAAATGCTTAACGGAAATGTAGCCTCTGAAGCCTAAGCTTCGCCAAATCTCCCATACACACATAGCCATAGTGAGGGTCAATCTATCCTTTGTTCATTTATACCTTTTTGAGGGGTACGAAATTTCTCCAGGAATCTTTCCATCCAGTTTAATATATATGTATAAGCCAAGTAGAAATAGGAAGTAGACTTACCTGCAGATATTTTATTTTTTATATTTTGTGTTAAGTTAGCATGGAAGTCAATCAGTTTCTTTGTAGCATTTCATACAGGCTGCTTTTGTTAAACCTATACCACCTCCTCTGCTTCCCTCCTCGTAGGCAGCTCTTTCCCCAGTAGCCTCTGTTCTGTTTTCAAGACACATATATTTTTATTATCCCCTACTTCCTTACTTTCATCTCATCTGCCTAAAGTTCTGTTTTCTCTTT
Organism: Acomys russatus; assembly: GCF_903995435.1. Taxonomy (NCBI): domain Eukaryota; kingdom Metazoa; phylum Chordata; class Mammalia; order Rodentia; family Muridae; genus Acomys; species Acomys russatus. The sequence continues at coordinate 20,578 of NW_026131639.1, forward strand.
CAATGGACTTTTTTCTAGTTTTATGGCACATACCTCACACACATACATACATGCAAAAATGCAAAATTAAAGTGTAGAATCTTCACAGAAAGCACATTCTGTTTGTCTTTCTGAGTTTGGCTTATTTCACTTAATTTGATGTTCTTCAGCTCCATTCATTTTGCTGAAAATGTCATGATTTCATTCTTCTTTATAATTTTTTATTTCTATAATTTTAGAAAATCCTACTGCATATATTTACCACACTTTGATTATCCATCACTCAGTTGATGGAAATGTATGATAGCTCTGTCTCCTGGCTGTTGTGAATAGTGCAGCAGTAAACATGGATGTGCCTATCTCTGTGGTTTTGGGTATAGAATATTCTGGCTAGATGTGAAAAAGTGGTACAACTGTTCCATATGATGGTGTTCTCCTGAACCAACACCTTGTGGGAATTGATAGAAAAACATTGACCTGGACCACAATTGCAAGAAAAGCTAGACTCAAACTCATGGGGAACTTGAAGCCAGAACACCTTTCACAGATGTCCTAACCTTCACCATGTCTGGATGGAACAGTCATTCCAAGCAGGTTGTTTCTGAAAAGAGACCATAATCCTGGTGAAATGGCTCTTTTTGAACCTGGCAAGACATGCAGTCTTGAGTTTTAGCACACAATGGTATAGAAGTTAGAATAACGCATGCCCTTGGTCACATGCTTGGTCGCACATCATAGCACCCAGACAGCAATTGCCTCCCCCATTCTGCTTGCTAATTCCAGGCTTGGTCTTAGGATGCAGAATCCAAAACATCATGGGGTGCAAGGCTGCCTGGCACTAAAAACAGCACTGTCCACGATAGATGATGCATGGCTAACTGGTGCTGTGCAGTAGCGGCCAAGTCTTTCAACTTGCAGTAACGTAAACCTTCCCTGAGAAGGAATGCTAATGGAAAGAGATATGCTGACACTGAAATGTATACACAGGGAAGGAAATAATAAATATAAGGACTTTGGAGGTTCTGGTAGCTGTTGCTGAGGACTCATTTGCTAGAAGAGAGACTGTTAGGCATGGGGCTATTAATTACTAACCCAGGGAAAATGGAAAGTACAGAGAATTTCTTGTTGTCATTCTCCGTAGTTTGAAGGCATACAGAACAGAAAACATAGCTAAGTACTAAAATTAATGAGAAAGCAAGCTTCAGCCTGGCCATCTCCCGTATGCTGAAATGAGTACCCAAAGGCAATTAGTGAGGATCTGAGACTTGGGCCTCGAGAACCTGGGTATAAGTAGCTCATAACCCTAAATTACTACTTCCCATGAGCCTATTGGGGCTGAGGAACTGCACTTGGCTTCTTGCTTGAGCACAGCCCTCATCTCTTATTTGTAAGTCATACATAAACCTCAAAAGAGGTGAGTGATTTACTAGATGAGTGTGCTTCCCTCAAGATTTCTCTACCCACCCTGTCATGGTATTTGAAGATGTTTTATTACAAATATAGAACATGAAGCAGGAGATATCAAAAGTTCATGAATATGGGGCAGTCTTGTGATCTGATATTTTATCACTCTGAGAGGAAGCAAGGGGGTATTGCCAACATACTTGTAGGATGGATTGTGGAAGACTAGAAAAAGCAGTGGTCATGGGACATTATAGGGGAAATGTTGGTACTACCTTGGCAGATGACCGAGACATCAATTGTTATTAGCCATTGCTGTGTGACACAACTGACATGTAAACAGAGGTCTCATGGTAGCCAAGACACAGTCCGGATGGCAGCGTAAGCTTTCATTCACCAAAAATGACCTGGTGAATGACCAATAACCAGCTTTTTAGTTGCAATGAATGTCAGCTTCCCTAAAGCCATGTTATTTGAGAATGACCAGTTACATATGTGTCCCTTTTCATATACGAAAGAACAGTGATTCATTTGACCATAGACAATATGTATCCCAAGCATGGATTTTCCTTTCCTACTTACAAGGTGTGAGCTAACTCAGATCTTAGATGGATGACACGATGCTTTGTCTGGTGACAAAGGACCTAACTCTCAGCAAAAGTGCAAGTGTGGGCACTTTTTTGGGGTGTCAGGAGTCTTAACATCACAGTCTTATCCAAAAGCCACAGATACAAAGGAGTTGGTAAGTGGCCTCTTACAAGTAGAATCAAAGATCTACCTGGAAGCTCAAAAGGACATGGTGCCATCCTGAAGACAATGTTCACTACAAATTATTACACGCCACACAATGTGCATTGTATATGCATTTCCAGGACACAGAAACCACATATTCAGGAACCAAGAGGTGTACACTCAATTTGCCTTCTCATTACTCCAGCCACCTACAAGGGAAAATCACGCTTTCCGCTTCCAAACTCTTGGCTCTGAGTATCTACAGAGCCCACATTTCTGGGGAGGAAGGCCTTCCTCAGGAAGGGCACAGTAGCATTCCCGTGGAACTTTAGGACATCCGCTAAAGGAAGGCTTCTTCTGACGTCTGTCCAGAGTCCAGCAGGAAAAGAAGGAACGCTGGGCCGAAGGGCCAACATTCATCATGGAGAGGAGACAGGCTGGTTCTTTTAGGAGGCGTGATCTGCTGTCAGATATTACACCAGGCTTTCTCTTGCTGTTCTTATGCTCACTTTTGTAGGGGGGGGGGGACAGGTTGGGGACTGTCTTTGCCCATGAGTGTATGTAGGCCAGAGGTCAACATCAGATATCTTCCTCTATCTCTCTTTACCTTTTATTTGGAGATAGGACCTCTGTTGAACTCTCAGCTCGCTACTTCTGCTAAACCGTCTAGCTATGAAAATCCCCAAGACTCAAGTGTTTCTGCCTAGCCCAGTGCTGGTTTCATAGGCATACATTGTCACAGGTGCTGTGGTTCAAAACTCAAGTCCTCATGCTTGTAAAGTAAGCACTTTACTCATTGAGCCATCTTTCCAGTCCCCCCCCCAAATCATTTTTGTAAAGAAACATGTCTTAGAAAAATGGAAATAATTATGAACTGTTCACAAATCACAAGGATTTTCTCAGTTCTGCTTCTCTAGAGGAACAGAATCAGTACACTAAACATGTATGATGAAAAGGAAGTTTATTAGGTACTTCTGCATCCTAGGGTATAAGAATACAATGCTAGCTGTCTTACAATAGAGAGGCTACCAACCTGGTAGGTATCTAGTCCATGAAGATGGATTTCTCAGTATTATCAATCTTCTGCCAAAGACCTGAAAGATCCCTTAAAAGCTACTGTTCTTTCGTCAAGGTTGGAAGCCTGAAGAAGCTGGTTCTGCCTTCAGAAACAGGTGATAGCAGCAGTGGCAGCAGCATTCACTGACAAGAGGTAAAGACAAATAGGCAAAAAGTAAACCCTTACACCTGGGTTTTCATGGGAAGGTGCCACCCACATTTTATATGCTCTTGCCTGCTCAGTTAACCTAATTAAAATAATCCCTACAGGTGTGTTCAGGAGCTAATCTAAACTAGGTCATCTCAACATGCACATCTAGAGGCTTAGTTAATCTAAATAATTCCTCACGTGTATGCCCAGAGGCTACCAAAATCTAGATAATTCCCACACATATGCCACAAAGCTAACTCAATCTTTATAATACCTACACATATGCCCAGAGGCTAGCCGAGCCAATCTCCACAGGTGTATCCAGAACTTTGTCTCATGAGAAATTCTAAAGTCTGTCAATTTAACATTCAATATTAACTATCTCAGGGTCCAAGCAATCCCTGGAATGTTAGAAAAAAGATACTTCACTTTTTTCTCTTTTTATTCTCTTTCTTTCTTTCTTTTTTTTTTTTTTTTTTTACATATATGTTTATATTATTACACATGTATACAATAAACTACCTACAGCAAAAAGAACCATGAAACAATCAGGAATGATATAAACATTACATTCATAATATTTTGGCTATTTGTATTTGGCAACATTGAAGAAAACATCTTTCCTACCTTGGTACATCTAAAATTCTGAGTGTAAATCAATATCTGTCATATCTGATCATTATCAACTTAAAACATCTATCTAGACCTAAAACCATCTTAATCCCTAAACAATTAAGCTTTATTGTAAAACTAAACTATCTGGTCTTCAACCCCATCAGAGACATGAGAAGGAATAAAATTAATTATCCGAGTAGAAAGGAAGTACAGGTTAGCAGCTTCCAAAATGAGAACATGACCAAGAAAGTTTGCTGCCTGAACAACCACCCAAAACTCTCCATAACATTGGAGCATCATCTTCAGCCTTCTGGCACAATACATCTCACAGACATATTTGTTAGGCAGGAACTATTGAGGACTTGCTTACCCTGTCTTGGCAGAGTTTGGCTATCGATGCTGCCTGCATCCAAGCTTGCCCATTTTTAGGTAGAATTCTACCTGTGGCAGAAATGAGGACATCTTTCTCAGTGGCTTGTTTGCCACATTTGAAGGCATCTCTATAAGGTTCATTGTTGTTCATCATCTTTGAAGTAGGCTGGGTGTTTCCAGGAGTCAACCTGTCTTATTGTCAAAGAATCTTTAAAATAATAACATCTTTAAATGCCATATTCTGTAGGTCTCTGAGGTTTTTGACAACCTTATCTATTTTACCTTATATATCTATACACTCATATCTACACACTCCTAGGATGTATATTCATGTGATAAAAATAGACTAGCAACTGACATGGCCATGATTTGATCAACTAACAATTAACTTGTATTACTTAATTATCCTAAGCAGCATGCAATAGGACTTTCAAAGTATTGGAAGTAAACCTTGTATTATATTTGAGTTGTATGGATACAATACTTCATTACAGAGTAGAAATATATATAATGTATGTGAAGAATAATTTTACATTTAAATTCAATACCACTGTTTCAAAATTAAACTTATTTTTAATCAGTATACAAAATTCTATACCAGTGTATTAAAAATAACCTTGTGAGTAACAGGTAAGGCATTAAGTTGAGAAGTAGATTCAATAATCTACTTTTTGTTCTATAATCCCTCTATATTTCTATATTCCCCCTTCTTTCTTTTCAACCCCTTTCTCCAAGCCTAAGAAAGAAAGATAAAGGAAAAGAAAGACATCCCTGAGTCCAACCTTGTTTTCTCTCTGAATAAGACCAATAATAACTTATAACCCAATGAAAATAAACATCTATAGCCCAAGAAAGCAACCAAAAACCTATCCAACCCCTCCTTAAGGGAAATGAGGCATTATTTTCTTAAAGTTTCTTCTGGTTGATTTGGGACAAATAATACCTTTGTAGAGGCCCAAATAAAATTGGGGAAAATGATTAAACAAGCTAGGAATAGCATTTGTGGTCCAGTTTCTAAATGCTGAGAAATCCCAGGCTTAATTAAAGTGCTGTGTGAGACATTCTAAATTGTTGGGCCAATTGGGATGGGAAGCTTTCTTTGAAGCTGTCCTGGGAGCTGTCCTGTTCTGATGAGGAAGAGAAACTAAAACTCTTGGTGCTAGAACATGAAGGATGCAGGACGTCAGTGTCCAGCATGCTGAGAGGAAGGAATCCTGTCAGGTCTGATTCAGTATCATTGTCTGGTTCTTTTGTTCTGAAAACATATAATTTCTCATAAGCATTATATAGTCCTAAAAATTTAAATATATGAGGTGTGCAAGATGCACAGAACAATTAAGGCAGGAATTTCTATCTGTGGTTAACTGAGGGGTGAAGAGCCATCCTGCATGTGAGTAGCACCATCATGTGGACTGGTGTTCTGAAGAAAGGAAAGGGCTAAGAACCCACATACATCACTTTCTCCTTCCTGACTTGGATGCAGTGTACTAGCCTCCTCATGTGCCTGCTTCCATGTCCCCTATAGGATGGACTATACCCTTGAATTGTATGCTGAAATAAAACCTTCCTTCTCTGAGTTGCCTCTTGTCAAATATTTTGTTACAACATGAGGAAAGTAACCAAAACACTGGAAATTCCTGAAAGATATTAGAACAGTTGGTCATTCATTAGATAAAAATTCTGATAAGAAAATAAGACTATTACAAAGGAATGACATTATTATTATTATCATTATTATTATTATGCTTAAACACTAAAGATTACAAAATCTATTATTTCTTTAGTCCTTTATTTGATTTAAGATTAATATTAAACAATTAGTTGATAATTTGTGTTTTAGAGAAAATATTGCTCAGAATAGGACTAATTATTTCAAAGTCATGTTTCTTCTCTCATTATAAAAAGTGCTATAAGTGGCTTTTTTGTATATGGTAAAGATAGGAAGGTTTATACAGCACATCACGATTTTTGCAATGCTCTGCTTTCAGGACTCAAGGAGGCTTACACAATATCCATGACAGGACATTTTCATGGGATGTGTTGGCCCAGGGTTTACCCAGGACCCTGAGTATCTTCTGTCTCTCATAGGCAACATGCAGCTCTGCTACCCATCATGTTATCTTAAGAATGCCCAGGGTCTTCCATGTATGTGTTCACTCGGATGTCTGTTTTCTCTCACCCTGGCCATTGTAATAACTTCCCAAATATTTATGTTCATGTCCTTTGCCCTATGTAACAGTTGCCTGCGGACTTGTGTTCCTTGTCTTCCTCTCTCAATGCTGTGTTACTGATCACATAAGCAAGGAGAGGAGCCTTGTGAACCTGACATTTCTAACTTTTAAGTGTATTAGCTTTCCAGAGCTTGTAAGTTTCATGAGCGTCCTGGGTCTTCTAAGTTTCCCATTTCCCTGATCTGGACAATGTTTCAATTCAGAAAGCAAACAACCAACAACCAAAAAACAAACAAATAAACAAAAAACCTACAACATGTCAAAAAAAAAAAAAAAAAAAAAAAAAAAAAAAAAAAACAATTCCTCTCCTTCTTCTGTGCTTCTTTGAACTTGCCACAGCCACCTGCCTCCTCCCAGGTCCCAGAGAGCACACAGCAGAGCTTTTTAAACTTTGGTGATACCATTTACATTTCTGTAGCTCTTTCGTTTTAAAAAAATTACAGAAATTCATGTGAGGATTTTCCTTAGTTCTACAATCTGCTATCTACAAACATACTCAAGAATTTCTGGTGTTAAAGCATTGTTAGAGATTGTTAACAAGCACAAAGAATCCCAATATTAAAAATAACAGTAATCCTGCAAAATCCTGGATATTCACAAACAGAACAATTTCCTACAGAAGCTGGATTTATCTAGAATGTATTTAGCCACTTACTTCTTGATACTGATCATAAACAGTAGTTTCAGTGGACAACAGCCAGCATGAAGCAGTCAGAAAAGGAGTATATTTTACTGCAGTCTATGAAGAATCAGGAAAGGAAGAATGTAGGAAGTAGAAATAGTCTTCCTCCAGCTCAAAAAATGAAGAAAAACAAGCAGAAGGAATAGCTTCACTGGAAGGCTGGGCAGTTGTATGGCACTGCCTTCTTTTGTTGGTTTGTTTTGTTTGTTTTAATTTGTTTTAATTTATATATTCACTTTACACCCTGATTTTAGCCCTGTCCCTCCTTACCTCCTGGTCACACCCTCCCATCTTCTTCCCGCTATCTCCCTTCCTCTTCCCCCAGAAAAGGTAACCCTTACACACACACACACACACACACACACACACACACACAGACACACACACACCCCAATGTATAGCCAAAGGTAATCTTTAATTTCTGCTCCTCCTGCCTCTACCTCTCAAGTGAGTGCTGGGCATACAAACATCTGCAACCATGTGTAGCTTCTGTTGTTCTGGGGATGACATATGTGCTAGACAGGCAGTCCACACATTCTAATACCCTCATATCAGTTTTAATATCCTCTTTACTGCCAATTATCTATCAAAAGCCCTCATAAACTCTCCATCCTGAGGGATAAACAGCTGTGGATAGCATGTTAAGCACTGAAGTGCAGATGTCAGTTTGATAGCTATATATTGTTGATATAGAGATAGAGACACAGATACAGACGTATGATAGAGATAACATGGTGCGCATGTATATGGATATCTATGTATATAAATGTCTGGAAGCAAATATAAAGCTTCATCTGGAAACATAAATGTACATCAGAGCGTCAGAAACACGGTCTGGCACATCTTGGACACAGAGATCAGTACCCATGCACTATGGCCTCTGCTCAATTCACTTGTGAAAGCAAAGTGTTTTTGTACTTGCTCAGTACATTTTGTTTTTCTGCTTGAGCCTCATAAGGAATTATTTTGGGTGGAGTTCAAATAAATATTTAAGTTGATTATTCTTATCTTGTTGGTACATTACTTAAAAAAAAAAAAAAAAAAAAACAGTTGGCTGCCAAGTGAACAGTTCCACAGAGGTCATGTTGAGGAATAGGGCATTCTAAGTAGCCAGTTATAAACATCAGCTAAGTCAGTCTCAACAATAAACTACAGTAATGAAAACAATCGAATTATCAAGGATGGAAGGTCTTGAGAAAATAGATCGTGCTGTTTGTAGGAAGTAGGCTGCTCACATTCTACTAACCTAGGGTGTCCCCCATGAAAGATAGGCAAGAGTGCTATTACTGAGCACTGTCTCAACTACTTTATTTTCACTTTTTTTTTTTTTTTAAGCAGAATCTCACTCAGTTGTCCAGGCTATCCTGGAGCTCACACTATATTTCAAAATGGCTTTGATTTTGCAAATCTCCTGCCTCAACCTCTTGAGCAGACTAAATAACTAGCTGTCACCATCAGGCCTGGCAGAATATGTCTTAGAGGTATAGAATACTAGAACATTGAATGAGCCCATGGCTGTGTGACAGAATATGTAATTTAGCAGCATACATATTTACATATGATGACAAGTTTGGTCAAGACTTTAAGAAAATTAGGTTTTTAAATTGTAGTGATTTGTGTTTTAAATTTTGTTTTAAAAATATATTTATTTATCTATCTATTTTATGTATGTATTTATTTATTTATTTATTTATTTATTTATTATGTATACAGTGTTCTGCCTTCATGTATACCAGTATGCCAGAAAAGGGCACTAGGTCTCATTGTACATAGTTGTGAGCCATCATGTGATTGCTGGGAATTAAACTCAGGACCTTTGGAAGTGCTCATAACCACTGACCCATCTCTCCAGCGCCTATGTATCTATTTATGAAGAGATTCTTGCTGTGTGGCTCTGACTGGCCTCAAACTTGATATGTAGGCTACTATGGCTTAGAATTCATATCCGCCTGCTTGTGTATTCTGACTGCTGGACCATCATACTCAGGTATTTGCTTTATTTATGTGTATGTACATGTTTCTGTGTGTGTATACCATGTGTGTACAGGTGCCCATTGAATCCAGAAAAGTTCATCAAATACCCTGAAATTATTAAAGGCAGTTGTAACATACCGGTATGGATACTGAGAACCAGACTAAGGTTTGCTGAAAAGGTAGCAAGCACTATTAACCTCTCAGCAATTTTTCCAATCAAACTTTGTATTTTTAGTCAAACTTTGTATTCCTGAGTAGCAGTTAGTACTGAAGAAAGAAAAATTAAGGTTTTGTTTCCGAATATATGGTCTCTAAGGCTTCTATATCTATTAGTAATCCTTTGGTTATTTGACTAATGACACAACAGAAAATGAATCTCAGAAAAAAACAATCTAAAGGCAAAAGCTCCCTCCCTCCCTCCCTCCTTCCCTCCCTCCCTCCCTTCCTTCCTTCCTTCCTTCCTTCCTTTCATTCTTTTGACTCACAAGTCCATGTAACAATCATCACAGGGCAGTCACGAAGGCAAGAAATTGCAACAGCTAGTCTACGTCCACATTCAAGAGCAGAGAGCAATGGCTTAATGCAAGCATATTCGTGTTCAGTTCACTTTCTCCACTCTTATACATCCAGGATCAGCCCACCCTTTCTAAAGAGAGGAAGCATCTCGCTGTGCCCTTTATGTAAGTTTCTCTAATAGCTATCAATTTCTGACATGATTTAATGTGTTTGTTTGGTTGATTGATTTGAGACAGGATCTTAATATAGAGTTCAGGCTGGCTTGGAACTCATGGCAATCCTGCCTCTGCCTCCTGGGATGCTGCGTTCGTGGGTGTAAGCCATCACAGCTGGCTTCTGATCATCCTATATCGTCTATGGAGAGATAGATGCACAGAAGATCTGATCATGTTCGAGTTGGGTCAGTTGAATTTCTATGATCAGTCTGCAAGTTTTTATTCTACTTTCCAGTGCCATTTGTATTTCTAACACGCACACATCTTATTCTCTTCTATTTGTTTCCTGTGTCGGCGAACTTTCTTCATGCCCTGTTCTCCTTTCTTCACTTCCTAGTGTTGTCTCCCACTCTGTGGAATGATTATACATTCTTTTTTATTACTCTTATATTTCATTGCTCATTATGGGGCAGGGTTTTACCATCAGTTCATGCTACCCTTGAAACACACGAGCCTTTCTGTCTATGACTTTCTGAGTGCTGGCGTTGCAGGCATAGACCCACTGTCCTAGTGAGCTTTACTTGTCAGCTTGACACAGCTGAAAGTTGACTGAAAGCAAAGTCTTGTTTGAATAATTGCATAGGTCAAATTGACCTGCAGCCATGTCTGTGGGCCTGTGGGAGATTGTAATAATTATCAATTCATCAGGCAAGCTATGCCTCTTATGATCAGGACCATCTTAGTTTGATGATCCTGGACTATGTAAGAGATCGGCTAAGCATGAGCAAGAGAGTATCCAGCAAGCAATGCTCATCCATTGTTTTCTACCCAAAGCTTCTACTTGAATCTCTGCACTGAATATACTCAAGACATGGAAGTGTAAGATACATACAACCATTATTCCCCTAAATTAGTCCTTTAACCAGAATATCTTATCACAGCAACAGAAAAGTGATTAGAACAATAGCCATTCTAGGCTCTTTTTACTTGCCTAATAATATCTGATATCTGTGTGGGCATAAGTTAAAAAAAAATCCGTATAGGTTACCTCTTTTTTTCTTCATTGCCTGTGCTTGGTGTCAATGATCTTATTTACCACAAGGTCATGAGGCTTCACAACATTTTCTCTTCTGAAGCCCTTTATTGGTTCAGCTTTTCTTACTTTTAGGTCTGTAATAAGTTTTGAGCTATTTGTGGGTTTTATGACTTCTAAATACTTAAAAGGAATTCCTTTATTGCCAAAACAAATGGTCCCTTCTACTGTTCAGAGACACTGATGCCCTAGGTCACCGTAAGAAACTTCTCATTTCCACTTGTTTCCAGCCATGGCCACTTTCATTCTGTATTTTGAAACACACGAGATTTGTGTGTGTGTGTGTGTGTGTGTGTGTGTGTGTGTGTGCACGCGCATGCGCACATATACTTGTTGACTTGTGTGCTTGTATATGTGAAAGCTCAGGCAAACAGATGCATGGAATGTATATAGGTAAGAAGGAAAGTCGGTACACAGAATTTTTCTTCTTCTTCTTCTTCTTTTTCTTCTTCTCTCTTCTTCTCTTCTTCTTCTTTCTTCTTCCTCCTCTTCCTCCTTCCTTTCTCTTCTTCTTCTTTCTCTCTTCTTCTTTTGTCCTCCTCCTTCTTCCCCCCTCTCTTCTTCTTCTTCCTGTGTTTGTTGGATGTTGCACATACCAGGCTAACTCGCCCACAAGCCTGAGGATTCTCCTGTCTGTGATTCTCATCATAGGAGCACAGGGATAACAGACATATGCAGCAACATCCAGCATTATGTGCCTTGTGGAAATTTGAACTCCAGCCCATGCACTTACGTTGAAAGCCTTTAAGCTACCAAGCCATCATCGCCCAGCCCACGAGAAGTTTCCCAAATTAAATACTTGCACATGTCACCTCTCTTAAGGAAACATTTTTAACAATTCAGAGTACACTTCAGGGTTTAGCCTTAGGCATGCAGAATTGCAAAGAGAAGAATTCAAATTAGTCTCATACATCTACAGTTTGTTTAACGACCATGCAACCAGTTTATTTTAAATGTGGTTATATAAATCTTATTAATCCAGAGTAACAAGTGAAAACTCTCATCATGAACTATAAAAAAGGTGAAAAGAACTCTATCCTAGTGTTTTCATCATTTTAAATATATATACATACATATTTTGTATAAGTTATGTAAATATATAGTTACATATATATGTTATGTAAAAAGACTGTCCTCAAAACTACTGGGTAAATATATAACACAGCATGCAGGTGATTGTGAACAGAGACTGAGAAGAAATGGGAATTTTCTACATTCTTTTAGATCTTCAGTTATAAGATGAAAGTACCAAATGTATAATGACAGATATATTCTGCTTGAGTTTAACAGCATGGATCTTGAGCTCATATGTCGCATGCTAACTCATATGGAGGCTTGCTCATAGTGGGTCACAAATAAATCAATTTCCAGGGAAACAATCAAATATGATCCTGATAGGAAAATACAATTGATCATAACGCCCTGTAGCTCTTGAAAGTGCTAGGTATTGGGGTATATTTAACTTTTGCAATAAAAAATGAATGTAGAAATCTATCTCAAGGTCCTTCCTGAGTCCCTCCACACCAAATCTTTCAATAAAGTTGAAGCAATGTATTGTAATTCAATATTAATTTATAAGACTTGGCTTTTGCAAAGCCAGAAATATTGATTTATAGCTATTAAAACTCATATCCTGTTTCTCTAACAAAGCATCCGATTATAATCCTAGTTTTTATTGTGTTCTAAAAAGATTAGGCTATATAATGCAGAAATGAGGTTAAATATTTTATTTTCATTGCACTTAAATCTTGGTGTTCATCCAAGACTTTCAGGATGACCTGATGCATGAACCATTCCTACTGTGAATCACTGGTATGCAAGAAAGCTACAGGGTAGGAGAAAGAGAAGGATTCTAAAAATTTACTGGAACAAACATTGCATTATGAACAATATGCTATTTTCTCCTGGGAACTTACATTGAAACAGAAGCCTGTTCATGCTGCCTTCAGAGCAGCCGTGAAAATGTACAGGTTGTGGGACCAGTGACGCATGCATGAATGCCAAAGTGTTAGTAGGGGGCTGACCTGGAGTGATCCCGCATCTGCAGCTCCGTTCTCCAGAGAGAACCCTGTGACGCTTTCATCTGACACTCTGCTTAATTCATGCTGCCGTCCACATCATCTACTTACTACATATGAGTCCTTTTGTGAAGTAGTAGAAAGGAAACAATTCTGGATTAGTGGATACAGCCAGGGAGCTGGAAGTCAGAAGTTCACGGGCATATTGAACAATAGCTTTTGTATAATAGAGGGCAAGGTTCTTGACTTTGGCAATTAGATTCCCATAGACTGACGGTATGCCACATTAGTGCAGCAATTCTCACAACACAGGGGATTAGGTTTAATCAGGGAGGCTCACAATATTCTGAGCACTTACTATGCAGAAGCTACAGACTGGTGAAGCAGAAGCACATGTTCTAGAAAGATAATTCCTCTTCCTCCAATGACATACAGACATCTTGATTCGAATAAAACCCAGTTGGAAGATGTTGCTCATTGAATTTCTTCCTTGACCTATTTCTGGAGGTGTCTGGAGTTCCTCTGAGTTGTTGGTGGTTATATGCACAGTTATAATCCTTTTCTTTCAGAGGCGCCACTCTTTCATAAAGGGATCAGAAATTCACTTTCGCCCTTCAGACATTAGCTGAAAACGTAGATCAGTAATATATAACAGTGTTCAAGAGGACAAAGGAAAACCACTCCTTGACACCTCATAAAGGCTGCCTGCATAGAACAGCAACTTGTGCTGTATAAGCAGCGTTTGGCTAAAGCTTGCATCCAAGCTTGTCATATCTCACCTGGATGAAGCCACTTTCTTCAAATGTCAGTTATGAAGAAAATAATAAAGGTAATTAAAGCAAAAATTTGCCATAGAATGTTACCACTGAGTCATCTTTCCAGTACTAACTGCAAACCTTGTTTAGAGCATTTCCAGAACACTGAGAAAAGATGCTTGTCCTGACAGAAAGTGGCTGGAAAATCATCTTTTACACCAAATAGCTAACCAGAAGGAATTACACAAACATCTGCCTTTCTACTCACATCCAAGAGTTTTTCCCCTCGTGCCATCATTTCTTCTCAGCGAAATAAACTGATGTCTGAGTATAATTAGAACTGCTATAACAAAATGTCTTGGACTGGACAATTTGCAAGCTACTCAACATCAAAAGATTTAGTGACCAAAGAGCGTTTTGTTGTTGTTGTTTGTTGTTTGTTTATTTGGGTGGTTGGTTGGTTGGGTTTTTGTTTTTGTTTTTTATAGATAGCTGTCTTCCTGCTCTTGTCTACACAAAGGGAACAAATGTGCTTCTCTAAATCTCTCTACAAGATTGTTGATCCCATCAACGACCCTTGAACCCTTATGATGAAACATGCACATCTTGATAGTCAACAACAGCAGATTGAGAATCACCATGGAAACACAGCTCTAAGCTGTGCTTGCATGAGATAGAAAGACTTAACTATGGTCAGTATCATTCCAGCACCTGGGTTCTTGCACTGAACAAGGAGGAGAAAACAAACCGAGTGGCAGCCTTTACCTCTCTCAGCTTCCTGATGGAAGATGCAACATGACAGGCTCCTCACATTCCTGTCACCATCTTGTTCCCAACACTGGCACTTGTCTAAGTTAGGGCTTCTCCTGCTGCAAGGAAACACCATAAGGAAATTAAGGAAATGGCATGCAGAGCTCCCTATATTCTTTTTTCTTTCTTTCTTTCTTTCTTTCTTTTATTGTTGATGTTATTGTTTTAATTTTTATTGAATACTTTTAAAAAACTTATTTATTTTTTATTCTTTTTACATCCTTGTCATACCTTTATCCCTCCTCTTCTCCCAATCCTACCATCTTTCCCTCTCTCCTCCCCTTTTCCTCAGTAAAGGGGAGTCCCTGATCCCATCCACCTCAGCTCATCAAGTCACATCAGGACTCTGCATGCCCTCTTCCCCTGTGGCCTGGAAAGGCAGTCCCTCCAGGGAAGAGAGATTAAAAAGAGATAGCACCAGAGTTGATATCAGAGACATCCCCCCATTTCTCTTACTATAGGACCCACATGAAGCCTGACCTGCCCATTGGCTACATCTGTGTAGGGGGCCTAGGTCCAGTCCAGGCATGGTCCTTGCTTGGGGCTTCAGTCTCAGCAAGCAAAGACCTTCAGGTCTTTTTCTACCTTCACCTCCCACTTTCCATAAGATTCCCTACTTATCACCCAATGTTTTGCTGTAAGTTTCAGCATTTGTTTCGAACCTCTGCTGGGTGGAGCCTCTCAGAGGACGGCTCTGCTGGGCTCCTTTTGCAAGCATAGAAGACTATCCTTAATAGTGTCAGGGGTTGGCTCTCTCCCATGGGTTGATCTTCAGTTGGGCCATGCATTGGTTGGATGTCCCCTCAGTCTCTGCTCTATCTTTATCCTGCACACCTTATAGGCAGGGTACTTTTGGGTTGAAGTTTTTGTGGATGGGTTGGTGTTCCCCTCCCTCTACTAGGAGTCTTGTGTAGTTAGAAAGTGTTCTTTTCAGATACTATGGACCTTGCTACCAGGAGTCTGTGCAACAGAGATGCCCCTCCCACAGTTTCTCTTTTCTTTACAGGCCCTCTCTCCTTCTGTCCTCTTTCTCTCCCAGTCAGATCTCCACCCTCATGTCTCTCTGCCCTCCCTCCCCTATTTTGTTCCCTCTCTTCTACCACTACCTCTGTGTTTTCTATTCCCCCCTTCTGAGTAATATTTGGGCCTCCTCCCTTGCATCCTCCTTGTTACTTATCCTTCTCTGAAAACTGCAAATAGTTCTACCTCAAGACCTAGCTAATACCACTCTGGTATATATACTCAAAAGATGCCCCACCATACAACAAGGGCACTTGCTCAACTATGTTCATAGAAGCTTTATTCATAGTGTGACCAGACAATGGAATTCATGCCTCACACTGAACCCATCACTTAGATCTATCTGTCCCCAAACCATCTTTATTCAGTAATGTTACTATCCAGAAACTCTGTGGTCCATGCCTTTGACACAGTTCAGCCAACATCTTTTGTCATTCTGAACCAACTTCCTTCTAATTTGCAATGGTGGACTCTTTCTTTTCACCTGGTATGCCACTGAAATGGCTCTACACATGCCCTCACCAGGATTCTTCAGGCAGTGTCTAAGAAGGCTGAGGCTTCCGCCCAGCTGTCCTTTTTGACCACCTCTACCAGATTCACCCCTGGAGATCTGTTCACAGCAGGGCAGAGTTTTGCTTGTATGCACCTGCCAATCTTCCAGACTTGACTAATCGCTCAGCTCAAAGATGTGTGTGTGTGTGTGTGTGTGTGTGTGTGTGTGTGTGTGTGTGTGTGTTTACACATGTAGGTGCAGGCCAGAAGAAAAGTTTGCTGTTCTTCCACGCCATTTATGCCCCCTCCCTCTTTATGAAACAGTCTCTCGCTTGGACTAGAAATCACCAAGTCGGTTACTCTGGTTGGCCAGTGAGTCCAGTGAGAGATTTGCCTGTTTCCACCTCCACAAATCTGGGGCTACAAGTGCACACCACCACCGTCAGCATTTTACTTGGCTTCTGAAGCCTGAACCTAGGTTTCAGGCTTCCATGGCAGCCAGTTGCCTGACTGAGCCAACTCCCCAGCCCTGTGTCTTTGGGGATTGCTATAGCAGAACCTTGGCTTATCTTAGCATGACGCAGTGCTCAGTTCTGTCTGACTCAGTCTCCTTGGACTATTCCAACGTTGCTTTAAGATCTGTAATATGTTAAGGACAGAAAAGCATTGCTCACACATCTAAAATCTGGAGAAATCAAGATTCAATAACCCAGCCAGTTTTATGTCTTGTGAAGATGCTGCCTCCAAGAACAAACAGCTAAGCTCTCCAGCTTCTTTTCCATAAACAGTTACCCTATTGAGGAAGGCAGAGCCATGCCAGCAGTCATGGGAACAGAGAATCTACTAGAACATTCAAAGATGCACAGAACAGCAGCAAAGTTAGACCTGGGAAGCTGAACCCCAGGACTGGCTTCCAGATGGAGTCCCTCAAGCTGGAAAAAAGGGATGGCAACCAGACAGCTAATTCACAGTGGCCTGCCAAGGAGACAAGGTCGTCTATGGAGACACAGCAGTCAGTGGTAAAAGAGAGCGCTTTGCCTGAAGTAGAGAACGAAACATGGAAGACTCAGCTGAAGCTGTACGCAATGAGTAGACGGCTTGTCCAAAATGCACAGAGCCCTCCCTGGATTCTATCCACAATACCAAACAAATCAGGTATAGTGGCTACACGGAAATCTCAGAACTCCAAAGGTAAAGGCAGAAGGCTCAAGAGTTCAAGTTCACTCTCAGCTACACAGTGAGTTCTAGAAAAACCTGCGATATTTGAGAGCCAGTCTTAAGAAAAGAAGTGACGGGCCTGGAGAGATGGCTCAGTGGTTAAGAGCACTGTTTGATCTTCCAGAGGTCCTGAGTTCAATTCCCGGCAACCACATGGTAGCTCACAACCATCTATAGCATGATCTAATGCCCCTCTTCTGACATGCAAGTACAGCACTCATATACATAAAATAAATAAATGAAACCTTAAAAAAATAAAATTCTTTTTGAAAAAGAAGTAAGTAAAAGATACTAATAAAAGAAATTAGAAGCCTGCTTTGTTCCAAAGATGAAGAAATGCTAGCATGGCGCGGGCTAGAGTCTGACTCCAGTAGAGGAATGCTGTGGATGGAAATCAATCACAGTAGAGCCCTTGGGCTCTGTGGAGCTGGAATGACAAAAATGGAACATTGTGTGCTCACAACTGATTCTTCCTTAGAGACTCATTGTATTCCAAGAGTGTCCATGAGTTCAGTAAGGTCTAGACAGACCACTGACATCAGTACCCCAAACAGTATCTTTGAACACAGTCTCCATACACTCAGCTATTATTAAAGATTACTCTTTTTGGCCCATGAAACTCAGAAGATTGTCTTGGGAGGGACATGCCACCCAGCAGGCCCTGACAGGGCGCTATGTTCCCTAGCACAGAAAACTGCCAGCAGACTAGCAGATCTGAGCTATCAGGACATGTTTGTTATTCTTTTCCTACGGAAGGTTGAGAAAGGGCTTTGTCTACAATACAACCTCTGTCCACAGCAGCCAGGAAGTGGTCTCATTCACGTGGGCTACCAAAAGGTCCTGCCAGCCTCCTTCAGATAGCACATCCTGGGAGACCCTGAAGTTTGATTTTGGCATTCTTTTGTCACGTCCCCGTTTGAGTATGAAAAGTCTGAGAGGCCCAAGGGTCAGGCTGCTTCTCTGTTTTACCACAATTCCAGAAGATGCCTTGTACTCAGAAGTGGTCCCTAGCAAACCTGTCTGCAAGGGAGATTCCTGGGAAAGCACTGATCAGTAGAGCCAGTGCAGCTTGCCAGCATGGCTATACAGTGCCTTAGGAATTAGCCCTGCAGCTCCTTCCACCTTACATAGCCAGGATCTGAGTCCTTTTATTCAGCCTGAGATATGCTGCGAGGAATGTCAACTTGACTCTCCAAGACAGGCTTTCCAAGTGCTCTGTCCTCAGGAGGATTTTTAAATGGCCTTAGAATTCAGTCCTAGACTTTTTTCCCCCTGTGAACACATAGCAGTTCTCCCTCCCTGGGGGAGACACATTTTGCAGTGCCTTAGCAGGCTGATGATTGAACATGGTCCCATTAGGGACTTTGAAACATGCTGATAAGTCACGTCCAATTTCTTTCTACTGCAGTCTAAAATGAGGCTTTGCTTATTCACACAAGGACCCCACCAGAAACCTGCTTAACCATGATCCTGGAACATGCAGAAGACCTGAGTCTCAACTGTGCCTTCTGAAATAACATTTGTCTTAGTTCCAACCTGCCTAATCACAGTCTGGGGAGTAGCAACAGCTTGGGATCCAGCCAGTGACAGACTTGGAGGCACATTCATAAGCACACTGGTAAAAAGTACACTTGTTTGTATGTCCTGGCACTGCCCTCTTCCCCAGGGCAAGTCAAGTTCTAAAGAAATGCCAAATTCATCAAAGCTGCTCAGTCCACCTCTATCAGAACTCCTTTCATTAGGCCCGTGAACTGTGTCTCTATTGTGGAGCCGACACCTATTCCCTGACTTGAAGTCAGCTCAAGTCCAATGAGACCATGAAAGAAAACACAGAAATAACCATACTGCAAAGACAGACATTAAATAAAATGCAAAGCTGTACCAATACAGGGTTAGGGAAATATAATACTACCAAAGAAAACTAATAAACCCAACCAAAAAAAAGTAGAAATAAATGAACTGTCTGCCAAAGAAATTAAAAAAACAATTAATTTAAAGAAACTCAGTACAAAAAAAAAAAAAAAAAAGAAAGAAAAGAAAGAAAGAAAGAAAGAAAAGAAAAACAATATAATTATATGAAACAAAATGACAAAATTTAATAAGAAATCTTTTTCTGGCAATATAATGGAATATAATTAGAACTCAATAATACAGGTAATTTTATGAATATATAATCATATACACCCATGTGGACATACTGAAGATGGAAATCATATATTCAGTAGATACAGAAAAAGGCATAAGACAAGATATTCGTTCATGATAAAAGTTCTCAACAATTAGGCATAAAAAGCAACATACTAGGTCTAAATATTTTTTTTAAACCTACAGCCAATATCACACTCAATGTGAAAAGTTGAAAACTTCTTCTCTAATATCAGGATGCCCACTATCAGGATGATGCCCACTATCAGGATGATGCCCCACTATCAGGATGATGCCTAACTAAATCAGGATGATGCCCACTATCAGGATGATGCCCACTATCAGGATGCCACTATCAGGATGCCCACTTTGACAACTTCTACCTAAAGAAGTACTGGACATTCTAGCCAAAGCAATAGACAAGGAAAAGACAATAAAAATCATTCAAATAGGAGAAAAAGAAGTGTATTGTATCTGCTCATTAATAATACAGGTAATAATAGAAATCCTAAAGACCACATACTCCAAATCTGTTAAACTGATAAGTGAACTCAGGAAAGCTGAAGATTAAAAGAAAAATCAGCATACAAAATAGCTAGTTTCCTTTATTTATAATACTTTTATTGGGAGAAAATTGCAGACTAAACTACATTCAGAATCGGGTTAAAATACTTAGCGTTATATGTATCAAACACTGATGAAAGAAATTATAGAGACATGAATAAGTAGACAGTGTGCATACACTGGAGGGGATATCTTTGGAAGGACTGATAGCATTAAAACATCTGTACTAACATATCATCATAGAGTCAATGGAATCCCTATCAAAATATCATTGATATTTTCATGGAAATAGAAAACAATCTTAAAACTTGTCTGGAGCCATAAAAAACAAACAAACAAACAAAACGAAAAAAGAAAACAAACAGCTGAAGCAATCCTAAGAAAAAGATATTTAGTGCCAACTTGTGACTTCTGAAACACCTAGATTTGTGGACCAGGCAGCTATTGGAATCTCAGACTTTCCAGGTGTAATGAGCATAGTAAAAACAAAACAAAATAAAATGAAACAAAACAACAACAAACCCTAAATTTCTAAAACACTTAAAAATTGCTTAGCCAAGTTTGCACCTGATAACCAGAACCCAGTGACATTACTCACTAAAGATAACTAGATCCTAGAACCCCATAAAGCCCACTGGACAAGTATGTAAGCAGAGAACAAGAACAGTACTCTACTCTGTGCATCTGGAGAAATGCCACCTTGATATACCCTTATAGCTGGGGGTGGGGGTGGGGGACTTCCCCAGGATGCTGACCCTTGAATCAGAGACTTCTGTCAGAGACTGGACCTGACCTTCACCCTGGGTGAGATAGGCTTAGGACCATAGTTAGAAGTTTAGAGTATGAATCTTGTGTGATGACCCTCAGCACAGTAAAACAGAACTGCACGTTAGTATACCTTCTACTTTCTTGCACATGACACGGAATACAGATGACAATTGTTGAAGTACTCAGCCCGTATCATGTAAGCTAACCTCGGCAGTGCCCCTTTTATCATGTTGGTTTTACTCTAGAGAACCCAGACAAAAACATTCACCAGTGGGATCAGAGGCACTACTGGGAACAAGTGAGTAGCTACTCAACCCCGCAAGATCTTCTCCCACAGCAAAAGCTGTCCTAAACAAAAATGTCAGTATCAGTGGTGAGAACTCTAACGCCAGCTCCTCCTCTTCTCTCTTTGCTGCCACCTGTCCCTCACTATACCTGTTTCTCTCCAAAATCCAAACTACATGGACACGTGTGGTGTGTGTGTGTGTTGTGTGTGTGTGTGTGTGTGTGTGTGTGTGAATACATTGGGAACAAAGAACATGTGTGTGTATATATTTGGGAACTTTTGTTCTGGAAGAAAAAATGCGATCTACTTATTTAATTTGTTCAGGCAAGAATAGAATTTGTTTCATGAGCTTTTCTATATCATAAAATTTGTACTATAGCTCCCAGAACAGAGATTACTAACCTGTCCAGCTAAAGGCTTGTCATTGTTGTCATCTCTTTGCTCTGACTCCTAGAAGGCTTTGCTTCACTAAACAGAGTGATATGATGCTTCTCAGAACTTAAATTCATGCAGAAACACTAACGCGGGACTCTGTGTCCCAGGAAGAAAAACTAACAACTACAGGAGAGTCAGCTGTATTCCAGCTGAGGTCAGGCACCTCGGAGTTCATTTGCATATCTGCAATTTTTGACAAACGTCTTTTCCACAAATGGTGGTTGTAAAGAATTCATTAATATTATGTATGGGAGTCAGTGTATCCATTTGAAAGCCATCACTTGGTTCTCAAACGCATTCTCATTGGAGAGAAGATGATTCTAGAATTGTGACCCTTGCCAGCTGGAAAGCAAGGTGTAAAGAGAAGACATTTAATGATTCTGGCTCTCCTCACATCCACAGGTTAATTTTCCTCAAGCAGAAACTTCTTGGTGTCTTTACTTTGACTTTGCAAACCACAACCTCTCTGACCTTGAGTTTCTCTGTCTGCCCTAGGGAACCTGCCTCTTCCTAGAGTCCCTTGCAGGGCCAGCTTTGGTCTGTCCTGACTAGTGCCTGTCAGTCTCCAGCTCTGGGCCCATTGATCCCCAGAGAGGACCACTCTGCCTACAGGCTTCCCTTTGGCATGCAAATCACGGCAACATCAGAGAGGCAGCCTTGTGCCTGGCAGGGCTGTCTACTGGGGCTTTTCCCCATACAAGGAGAGAATCTTTGCTGCTATTTTTGTCCTGAGAAGCTACTGGGTTGAAAATGAACACAGGAAGACAAGTTCTGATCACACTTCAGGATTTATTTGTCTCCCTTCTTTGCAGGATTAGACAGTGGCTTTGCCAAGGAGTTATGTAGGGCTGGTTGACTTGTCCTAAACTATCTTCCTCCATACTCTGGGCCACCACCCTCCCAGGGGCATTTACTGGACCTAGGCCTCTTTCTGACTTCTGCCTTTACCCAGAATTTACTGAATTCTTTTCTAAATAAAAGTATCCAGACAGTGTCTGCTATGTATGGAGTCTGGTGGAAGGATCAGGATGATCAAGAAAAAGTTAGCAAACAGGAAAATAAAATTCTCTCTGGACAAACACTTCTCTCCAAACAAATGAAACTATAACAGAAAAGTGTGGCCAAAGAAAGCACTGGCCTTTCTTTACAAAGCTCAGAGTCTTTCAGTTGACTTTAACTCTTTATTAACCAAGATATATATGTGTGTGTGTGGTGCGGTGTACACACATATATAATCAAAGTCGTATAAAGAGAGCATAAAATACCACATATTTCAATGTCAAAATTAGTTATATAAAGAAAGTTGTAGGCTGGAGAGATGGCTCAGCCGTTAAAGGCTAGGCTCACAACCAAAAATATAAGAAAGTTGTTTGTTTTTTTTATTTGAGACAGGGTCTCATGTATACCAGGCTGGCCTTGGATTAATTGAACTTTGAACTTTTGATCCTCCTGCCTTAATTTCCACCAGGGGTTCACGGATATGTGGCAAACATTCTACCTACCAAGCCACAACTTTAGTCCTAAGGAGGTTATTTTAATGTAGTTTAGATGAAGTGGAATATATCTGGGGGCTGATGGAGCACAGAGAGTTTTAAAGCATGAATTCTCTCTGAAGACAGGGAGCCCCTCATTCTTGATGGAGGATGCTCAGCAGTGCGGTTTCAGGAAAAGAAAGGAGGGAAGATGTAGCTTGTGTGGGTCCAGCAGAGAATACCACAACTCTACCCCAGCCTCCAAAGGGATGACAGATTTTAAACAAGAATTGGTATGCTCAGACTTACATATCCAAAGATCTCCCAGGTTGGCTGTGACCTGAAATTTGTGTTGAAATGGTCAAGACTTGTTAGAAGGTTCAGATGTGTGTGTGTGTGTGTGTGTGTGTGTGTGTGTGTGTGTGTGTGTGCATGTATGTGCATGTGGGATATATATGTGTGTGTGTGTGTGTGTGTGTGTGTGTGTGTGCATGTATGTGCATGTGGGATATATATGTGTGTGTGTGTGTGTGTGTGTGTGCATGTATGTGCATGTGGGATATATATGTGTGTGTGTGTGTGTGTGTGTGTGTGTGCATGTATGTGCATGTGGGATATATGTGTGTGTGTGTGTGTGTGTGTGTGTGTGTGTGCATGTATGTGCATGTGGGATATATATGTGTGTGTGTGTGTGTGTGTGTGTGTGTGTGTGTGTGTGTGTGTAGTAATACTATATGACATATAGTATGTATTGTGTGTTGACGGCGTGATTACATCATAACCTTGTAAGACATATTTGTTTGTATTGTAAATCGTTTTATGACTCATGTATCATATCTAGTCACATGCATTGATCATCTTCTATTACCTTGTCACCATTGATTTATCTTTTTAAGCCATGTCTGTCATATATCTATATTTCTGTTCATCTATACCTATCACCTACCTATCATCTAACGATCCATCTATCCATCTGTCATCTATAAATCTGCATAATTCTCTCTCTATGACTTCCATTACTAAAAACATTAAAGATAACTGGTCAAAATACTTTTGCCATAATAAATTTGTATAAACTGACAATGTCACCACTCCATGGTATGATTAAGGGGAAATTTTTTTATTGTAGATAGCGATAAGCCAAAGGCATCTGGAAGAGCCCAGAGCAGATAGAGAAAGTAGTAGACTGAAAATATCCAGCATTTTCAGCAGAGTGGAGATGGCCAAAAGAAACAAAAGAGAGAGAGAGAGAGAGAGAGAGAGAGAGAGAGAGAGAGAGAGAGAGAGAGAGAGAGGGAGAGGAGGAGAGAGGTGGAGGGGGGAGAGGGAGGAAGATAAGGAGAGGAAAGGGAGAATGTGGGAGAGTAGAGAAAGTAGAAGGAGAGAAAGGAGGGGGAGGGCGGGGGACAGAGAGAAACAAAGCAGGATTATAAAGAGAAAGAGTAGCAGAGGAGAGGGAAGCCCAAGAGCTGGAAAGGGTTAGAGTAAGAAAGGAGGTGAAAAGAGTAAGAATGCCAGCATAGACTGAAATGTGTATCACGTACTGTGGTACTGAGAGAGCCTAGAGGGCAGCATACATTTTGGTATACTATAGGCACCATGGATAGTCATTTGTCCTTTCTGCCTTTTTAGAATTTGGAGAAATGGAACTTCTTTTGGATCTCACAAAATTGACATAAATTTAGAACTTAAAAAAAATTTTTTTTGATAAAGCTTTTCTGGTTACAAAAGAATTTACTAAAGAAAAAATTTTGGGCATTCAGAAAAGGATAGTGGAAATAATTCCAAGAGTCTGTTGAAGGGAGTAATCAGTTATCTGTGAATAGATAACATTCCTCAATAGACACAGCTAAGAGCGGAAATGGGGAGGGGATCTGGTGGAGACATCCTTGCAGTTCTCTCTTTAACCCTCTAGAGAAAATTGGGTGGGGGTAGGGCATGTTAATAAGGGATAAATGCTATACTCATCTTTACATGCTATTTTGATGCTGTATCAAACAACGAGACTGGGTAATTGATAGAGAACAAGAATCCCTTTTCTCATAGTTTTTGAAGGCTGAGAATTCCGAGATCAAAGCTGCAGCATGCTGCCTGTTCAAGGAGGCTGGCTGCTTCTCCCGCATCCTGAGGTTTGTTGCTGCTCTACGCTGCTATGGTACGCTTATGCACAAAATTTTCCACTTGAAGCTGCTATGCATTTGCTGGAATGGAAACCAAACTGCAAGGATGCTCCAGCTCAGTGGAGAGTGCTTGCTTAGCGTGCACAGGGCCCTAGGCTATATTCTTTCTGATCAAATTAAATGCACACACACTCACACACACAGACACACACACACACATACAACCCAACTATGAAGCCAGAATGAAGACACAAAATAAATAAAAAAAATACATATTTTAAATGTAAAAGAAAAATACAAGTTACAAGTTTATAGAACGTTAGGATCTTGCAAAATCTAGGCAAGCAGAGTTTTCATCATCTTAGATATTTCATTATTCTTCAAACCTCAGTGTGGTTTTCTTGCTGGCATTTGATCCCCACTTCTTGTTTTCTGTAACACTGAAGTGTGTCTGAATTTGCCTTGCCTTTCTTTCTTCCTGCTTCTTTTCCAGATGAGGATGTCTACAGATAACTCACTCTGGGTAATCTATATCATGAACTGGGTGCTGTATTTTGAAGTCAAATCTCCCTGAAATTGAGGTGCTTCAAGAGTAGTATCTGCGGAGGGTCAACTTCCTGAAAGACAGCCAGCTGCTTCTCTCTCTCTAATCTCAGAACAAAAGGCTGCCCTGCATGAGGTTTCCTTTATTAGGTTGGGAACGGTAATCCTCTTCAACGTACCTAGCCCTTGTGATTTAATCGGTTCCCAAGAGCCCTGCCTGCTGATAGCAACACTTAGGGGTTAGAGTTATTCAAATAAGATCAAGACTGTTAGTTCGGTTAGTAGAATGCTTGCAGTGGTTGGTCCCCTGTACCTCAGCTCATGTCAATAACCTCATTGCTTTGGAGGTGGAAGTGATTCAAAATCATCCTTGGCTTTATAATCAGCGCTAGGTCAGCTGACCTGTGAGACAAAAGAATGCACGCAAGCACATAACAGATACACGAACAATCAGATTGCAGGATTCCACTGTGGCTTCTATGGTCCTTCATACAGGAGACACCTCCTTCGTTTACAAGTGTCCTAATTTCAGCATCAACTCACAATTCTAGAGTCCCATCTGAACGTGACCTACATCAGTCTTAAGATGTGATTCATCCTGGGACAAATGGATCACTAACTTTGGGCCTGTGAAATCAAGCAAATCACTTGCTTCCAAAGTAAAAATCTGGAGGAAGCACTGGGTGGATCTCCTCCTCTGGAGAAGAAACAGGAAGAAAGCTGGCACTAGTCTCAAGTAACTCTCAGCTTCAACAAGGAGAGTGACAGTAACATTTTTTGTTGTGTTGTTTGTTTTTTGAGACAAGTTTCATACAGTTCAATACGCATCTGATATACTATTGTAAGGGTCCAAAAATCGCTGAAGGAAGACCCCAGAGTCAAATAGCACGGAAGAACAAAGAATGTTTATTCTGCGGAAGTAGCCGGCATGCAGGGGTCAACCATCCATACAAAAGGGTGGCTGCAACCAGGAAGGAGCCTTGCAGACTCTTTTTAAAGGCTTCTAGGGGAATTCTGCCTTTGGCTACGTGCCACTAACTGGGATTGTCCAGCACCTGTGGAGGCAGGAGGGTGCTCACGGAGGCTACATGATGCTACCCATGACCTTGAACTTCTCATACTATTCAGTGGTGGGATCACAGGTGTGTGTAATCAACTCCTTCATCCAGTGCTTACAACCAACTCCAGGGCTTCTGTATGCTATGCAAGTCCTCTGACAACTGAACTATGTATTCTGCTCCTTATCTTAAATCTTTGGCACCATGTCTCACTTTGTGGAAACACTGGGGCAGCAGATGCACGCTCAACTCCAAGTTACCCTGACCAGCATGGCTCTGTCTGCCAAACCTGCATGGCAGATTTCACAGGTTTCAGCCTGGTACCCACTGCTCTTCACATTGCACGCCTGTGGCCCTGCTGTCTGGGGTTATGAATATGGTCTTATATCCACAATTCTGGGTAATGCTCCCATAAGGCTCTTTGGAGATCAACAGGCCTTCTTACTGCATTAGCAGTTCTTGCCTGGGCCCAGGGCCTCCCTGTGGCATGCTTTCTTCCACAGTTAGCATCATGTGGCAGGACTCAGCCAAATTTTGCTGCCTGAGTCCTCTGGTGCAACAGCCTGGATCACACCTGACCTGCTTGATCATGGCTAGGGTGGCTGTCATAGTGAGAGTTTCTATTTTGGTGAAGAGATACCGTGACTGTTAGGATTTCTGCCCCAGTCCACCTACTGTGATGTCATTGCCTACCTCCCACTGGGCGTGGCCCTACCCAAGATTTATAACAGGTCAAACCCTCCTCATGGCTCTCTCTCTTCTCCCTCTCCCCCCTCCACTTCTCACACCCCTTTCTTTCCTCTTCTTATCTCTTATCTCCCTTCTTCCTACCTCTCTCCCTTTCTTCTTCATCCCTATCTCTCTGTCTCTCTCTGTGGTACCCCTCCTCCCTTTCTTTCCCACACCATGCTCATTTAATAAATTTTCATATCATATCTGTTGCCTGGCATTTAATTTTTTTATCATTAAAATGATTTGTTTTTGTTTGTTTGTTTGTTTTTTGAGACAGGGTCTTCTGTGTTAGCCTTGGCTGTTTTGGACTTGCCTTGTAGACCAGGCTGGCCTTGAACTCACAGTGATCCTCCTGCCTCTGCTCCTGAGTGCTGGGATTAAAGGCATGCGCCACCAGCCTGGCCCAGTGATTATGGCAACTCTTATAAAGGAAAGCATCTAGAGTGGCTGGCTTCTAGTTGAGTGGTTTAATCCATTATCCTTATGGCAGGAGCATGGTGGCATTCAGGCAGACATGGTTCTGGAGAAGTAGCTGAGTGTCTACATCTGGATCCATAGGCAGTAGGAAGAGAGAGCCCTAGGCCTGCTTGAGCATTTGAAATCTCAAAGACCATACCAAGTGACATTCCTCCAACAAGGGTACACCTCTAATAATGCCACTCTATGCAAGTCTATGGAGGCCATTTTGTTCAGACCACCCAAATGGCCAAGAAGTCTACTGCACTGTATTTCAGGGTGGATCTTACAATCACCCTGAACCCAAGGCCTTGGCATTTGGGATCTATAGTAAGTAATTGGGATATACCCCAAAGCTTGCCAAAATGCCAGGTAGGGTCATTCATGATACTTCAAAATGTTCATTTGCATGAATCCTTAGTGTGTTCTCCTGAACATGTCTTGCTACTGACAGATCCAAGACTTTTCTAAATCTTTATGTTCAGTTTCTCTTAAACCATATTTTACATTTAATTAATTAATGTGTGTATGTGTTCTGTTTTCTAGAAACTTCCTCCAAACCCTCAAGCTGAAGTCGCCATCTTCTTAAGAGGCAAAAGGTTCTAAAAGATACTTGTTTATTAGGAAATCTAGTAGCAGACTCATTAAGATATGGAAAGTAAAAAACTCAGGAAACCCCTGAAAGTGACCTGATATGCAAGTCCCCTTTCCTCCAAAGTTATACAAGCAATAAGTACTGCTGACCAAACAGAGGCCAGCCACAATACTTGTAAGAGACAGAGAAGCCAAGCTGACTGGAACAGGCTCAGACCAAGGATGTTTTGAAAGTGACACTCTGACCTGGTGAGCTCACCAACTTACCTGAAAAGACTCTCTGACCTGTGGAGCTCCCTATAAGTTATGCAGGGAACTCCAGGTTTCCAGTTCTGAGCCTTCACCCCTCCTAGGGTCAGTCTTTGGTGACAGAGCTGCTTCTTAGTAACCCTGGCTTCTGTAAGCAGTCCCTCGCCCACAGTTTTGTTAGTAATCCCAATTAAACTCATTGTTGGTATTCTTACCTTGGTCTCTCATCAGTTCCTTAGCTGGAATTTGTAGGAGTTGATTCACGTCTCTCTAAGAATTCGTATGTAGAAGTCAGAGGATAATTTTTTTTGGAATCAATTCTCTCCTTCTACTGTGTGGGTCCTAGGGGTCAAACTATCTTGTCAGGCTTGGCTGCAAGTGTCCTTACCAGGTGAGCCATCTGACCTATCTTTGGCTGATCATAAATTCTACCTTTAAATGATTTCTTTATTCTTGGAGTTTGCAAGAAGCAGCTAGATTCCCCTGCAACACTTCGTCTAGTCAGTTTTCTCACCAAATGCCCAATTCCTTTACTCGGTACCCTGACTTTCCACAAAGCACCAGGCTGTGAACTTAGTTTAGCCAGTTCTCAGCAGCTCCATTGCAAACACCTACCGTGTCAATTCGTAAAACAAGTTTTCGGCTCTTGTTGATAGCCTCCCCCACCTCCTAAGAATGGTTTTCCCATCTGTGATTCTAGAGAGGCCCTCACTAGGTCATTATAAACTCTAGGACAAGGAGATCTTTTTTAATAATCTGGGTCTTTGCCAGACTCACACTTGAGGCTCCGCTCACAGGAAGTCAGGCTCTTTCTAGCTTGCAGCCATCACTTCTCCCAGCCTCCATTTGTAAGCCAGTCCACATCTGCATGTGTTTGTTATAGCCTTGTCCGATGCTTGTGTGCCAACTCCTGCCTTCATCCACTCTGGCTGGTGTCACAAATCCCTTAGGCTGGGTAATTTATAAACAAGTGGAATGTAATGTTCAGATTTCTGTGTGCTGGGGGGCTAGAAGATTGTCTGGAGAAGGACAGTGTCTTCTCCTCATTCACATGGCATAAAGGTTAAAATCACTATCAGATCTTTCTCATAAAAGCATTGAGCACACTCGTGAAGGTGAAGCTCTCACAGTCTCACCTCCTTACAAAGCCCCATCCTTCTTAAAATTTGAAATTAAGAGTCAAATTATTAATGTGGGCTATAGACCAGATCATAATAGTCTGTAAGTCCTTTTTTTTTTTTTTGATGGATTGAACAATGCATCTTATTAAATTGTTATGGGGGAAAAGTGTTTCGGGCTCATATTTTAATAATAGCAACATACAACTTTAGAATGATTACAAAGTTGAAGAAAATTCTATTAAATGTACTTAATCTTTGAGCTTCATGATCTATTAGTATGCAGGGATGAAGCTCAGCTGATATGCCTAGCATGCATGGAGCCCTGGATTCCATTCCTAGCACTGAATAAGTCAGGAGTAGTGATGCACACCTGCAATCCAAGCACTTAGGCGTGAACGCAAAGGAGGAGAAGTTCAGTGTCATCTAAGATGCATAATGACTTTGAGACCATCATGGGATACATGAGGTTTTGTTTTTCTAAATAAATATTGTATATATATGTGTACACACATATAGATATAGATATGCACACATGTTCTAAACCCATTGCTTTTACCTGTGATGTTTAGAGAGGGACACTGCACTATTGAAAACTACAGTGTCTGGTGCTATGGGCTGGGTACAGTATATTGATTATATGGTGACCTCTAACTTTGCCCTCTCATGTTATGAGGTCACCTAAGCTAGTAGATTGGGCATATGCTAGTTCTAGAACCTATTTCTTCATTTATACCGGGAGAACTAGCAGGAATGTAACCACTACATCAGAAGAAATAGAGAGCTGCATGCATAATAGGGAAGTCCGATGTTTATACAATTGAACTTTTTCTCTGTAGAAACTCAAAACTAAAGCCGTTTGTGGGACCAAGAAACTATGTTATAAGAAAGTCAGTCAGGAGCAAGAGTGAGGTCAAATCATGTTCATGCCTCAAAAATCTCATCCTGAGACCAGCAGGAGTAGGACTGCTTCCTCCTTGCTCTGGGCCTGCATGGCCCAGCTCCCATAAGCACCCCCACCACCACATGAGGTGGTCATGTAGCCTGTGGGATCCTAAGGATTGAGCCATCTTTCAAGCAGCCAAGATACTTTTGATCAGAAAAAAAATGAAAGACCCAAACCCCTTAAAACTGACTTTTAGTACTTAGAAAATAAACTAGGAAAGCCAGTTTAAGAATTCAATGCTAGCTAAAATTCATGCCTACTAAAGTACTCCAGCGGCATAAAACCATCCAGAGTGCATCTAAATGGAAGCCTCCAACAAATTAGAACCATGTCCCCAAATCACATCTAAAATGCTTCCTATGTGCTGACGCAGTGCTCAGGGACACAGCACAGTTACCTGGGTGGTGTGTCAGAGCCTGAGCTCTGGGCTTGGCCACCAGCCTCAAAACCAAAAGTGAAGAGTCAACAGTGAAAAACAAAGAAAACAAATTCATTCAATGTGGGCCCATTTTAAAGAAGAACAAATGAAAAGGTCCAGTGACTGTAGCCCCAAATCCATCTTCGGGGTCCTGACATGAGGTTTGGGTTTAATAGAGGACAAGGGGTATGCATAGCTAAGCAATCCTGGTCAAGGTGTGGTCCTGTCAATCATCACTGTCTCAGCTCTTGTCTCTCCTGCAAGGTGGCCTGACAAGTTGTCAGAACTGTGTGAAATCTCTTTGTGGGAGACAGCTTCCCTTTTGTGGGAGACAGCTTCCCTACTGTCTGGCAGCAGGCTTCAGCCTTTTCCTCCTCCCACCATGAGACTCCGTTACCCAGGGGTTGTTTCAGCAGTCTGACAGCTGAAGTCTGACAGTCTGGGAAGTCGGCACAAGTGTGCTTAGATTGTCTTACTCCTGACTGAGGGGTTATAGTATTTGTTATAGGCATGAGGTCTAAATTTCAGACCCACTGCTGCAAAACAAACAACAGCAAGATAAAATTTTATTCACTTCTTCAAAAAAAAAAAATCAGTACATTATACACAATACACCTTGATTTTTTTTCTTTTAGAAGTGGTGGCTAGTATTTCTTAAATGAAGGCAGAAGCCAGGCAGAGGCAAAGAATAGTTCCTCCTCTGTGGAATTCAGGCATCCTGTCCTATCTGCCCCATCCTAGTGACTCAAGGACCTGCCCAAGGCAGCAGTCAGAGTTGCTGATGTGACAGTGCTAACTCTGGGGCTTGTCCACTTGGTTTCTCTCAACTGTGAATTGCTCTGAGAGAGAGAGAGAGAGAGAGAGAGAGAGAGACGAGAGAGAGAGAGAGAGAGAGAGAGAGAGAGAGAGAGAGAGAGAGAGAGAGAGAGAGAGGAGAGAGAGAGAGAGACGAGAGAGAGAGAGAGGAGGAGAGAGAGAGAGAGAGAAGTCTACTGTGCTGGTTAATCTTTACTGTGCTGGTTAGTCTTGTCAACTTGACACAAACTAGAATCACCTGGGAAAAAGGAAACTCAATTGAGAAATTGCCTCCAGCAGATTGAACTTCCAGTGTGTCTATGTAGTTCAAGAATCTAGTAACCTGTTTTTCAGTTCAACACAGAATAGGGAAGGGAATGGCTGTTTAGTGAGATAAAAATAGCCCATAATATATTGTATTTAGATTGTGGTTGTGATGAGAAAGCTCAATCCAGCTACAGTTACGTTTCTTCCCATACAGTTCTTTGAAGAAAAGCAAACATCTAACTTGAGACTGCAGATGCTCATGGATGACTTCCTGTTCTTGGACCATCAGAGTGCATGCACGTGCAGATGACAGGCCATTTTGAATCAGTGACAAACCAGGTGGTCACCAGAATATGCCTTTCCTGCCTTGATGTCTCTGACCCTTCCCCCAGGTACCCTCCCCACATGCTACCTGCCCAGATTCAGATGAGCCATGCAGCACAGATCATGATGTGGCCTGAGCTGGGCCTCAGTCGCATCAGCATGATCAGTCACTCTCCCTCACCCTCTCAGCCTGCACCCTACTGCCTTCTAGGTGAATTTCCTGAAGTGGGGAAGGCAGAGTCTTACAATAGAAATGTTCTCAATTAAGTTAATATAATCAATTCAGCATAGTGGTCTCAGAAGTGGTTGCTTTTCTGTTGCAGCACTAGAACACCCTGGCAGAGAGCAACTTAGAGGAGAAAGGTATCCATTTGGATGTAGAGTTCCAGAGGGACACAGTCTGTCTTGATGGTGAAGACATAGCAGCAGTGGTATGAGACTGGACTGACAGGAAACAGAAAGATCACACTTCATCTACACAGGACAGAGAGAAAGAACAGGGAGTGTGGTCAGGCTGTAGAAGCTCAAAACCCAACTCCCAGTGGCATATTTCTTTTACCAAGGCTCCTGTTCTAGAAATTTCATAACCTCCCAAACAGGACCACCAGCTAGGGGCAAGTTTTCAAACTCATACACTAGTAGGGGGCATTTTGCATTCACACTGTCACTCTAGAAATATTAAACTTAATATTATACTATTTTCACAGGAATAACACGAATTACAGTCTTTTATGTGTGGTGATGAGATAAATTAATAAATCATTCTTAAACGATGAAAGGGTTTGCCACTTAAAGAAAGATTAATTCTTTGAATGTAGAGACTTCGTGACAACATTGCAGTTTTTGTTGCTATTAGTATTTTGTTTGTGTTTGTTTTTGTTTTGTTGTTATTCCAATTGTTCCTGTATGCACTACCATGGAATGTTTTAATACCATGGAATGTTATGATAAATGTTGATAAACATTATGGAAATGAGTGAATAATGCATATCTAATGTTTTGAATTCTACATGTTTTCAGTTCAATAGAATTTTAAAAGTAATCGGAGGCCAGCCTGATTTTGGAGCACAGGTAAAGACACTATTTCTGATGACCTGAGTTTGCTGTGAGAAACCACATGGTGGAAAAGAGAATCTACTCTCACAACTTGTCCTCTAGCCTGCACAGATATACACATATACACATCACACAAAAAAAAATAGATTTTTTCAGAAAGGAGTTGTTAGGGGTGTAGGCTTTAAACTTTTTCAAAGCAACTTTATTTGGGGTTCTTTAATGTTTATACCTCCCTTCCAACCCACTTACCTAGAAAGAGAGAAAAGAGGTTGATGGGAAAAGGAAAAGTGAACTTTTCTTTTTAATAGACTCCGTTCCTTGGAGCGATTCCACTGGCGTAGTTGGCAGGATTCCAGCAGACCAGTTAAACAGCAAATCAGCAATTCAGCAAAGGTGACGGCAACCGCAACAGCCAGAACCCAAAGTGGCAGTCAGAACCTTGAAGCGTTTGCTGGAATGGTTTTCTCTAGGAACAATCAGTAGGGCGATGAACAGCCAAGACCAAAAAGCTAAAAAAAAAGCCCAGCCTCTTGTTTTGGGCTCAAATATATGTCTCCTCAGAGACCATACTATCATGATTATCAGTTGGCAAAGACTACGCTCCCAAAAGAGGCGATTCTTCTGCTAGTGGGTAAACATCATCGGCTCTCTCCACCAGTCTGTTTTCAGTGGAAAAAACACACCGCAAACCCTCACACAAGTCTGTCTCACATCCACCCACT
This sequence comes from Acomys russatus, assembly GCF_903995435.1. Lineage (NCBI taxonomy): Eukaryota > Metazoa > Chordata > Mammalia > Rodentia > Muridae > Acomys > Acomys russatus. The sequence continues at coordinate 54,916 of NW_026131639.1, forward strand.
TGGAATTAAAACAAAAACATGTTACATCCACCACGAAGGGGCAACAACAAATACTGTCTTGCTTTCCCTTTGCGTATTATTTAAGGGACTTTGTCACTGCTGGCTTGGAGGTTTGCTTCCTGCTTTAAAAAACACTAGGAGGGGCTAAAGAGCTGGCTCTCTCTATTAAAGTGCATCCTTCTCTTCAGATGACCAAGTTTGGTTCTTAGCACCCACATCGGGCAGCTCACAACTACCTGTAACACTAGCGCCCCGCCCCACCCCCCACCAGGGGAGGGATTCAGTGCCCTGTTCTGGCACCTGTACTCACATTCAATTAAAACAAAATGAAGAGAGACAACCGGAGCAAGATGTTGTGCGTTATCTGGTCATGGATATGCATTGAGGTCTTCCTTGAGAACACGAGTGTGTTGTGGCTCTGTCTCTATGGGTAGTCTAGTATAGTTTCTGCTGCTGTGATAAAACTAATCAAAAGCAATTTTGGGGATGAAGACCCTTTGACTTACCCATGCCAATCACAGTCCGTCGATAAGGGAAGTCAAAGAAGGAAGTGAAGCCGAGATCATGGAGAAATGTTGCCTACTAGCTTGCCCACCCCCATGGCTTGCTTGGCTTGCTTTCTTAAACCACCCCAGACCATCTGCTTAGGAACTTTCCTACAGGCTACCTGTTGGAAACAATCCCTCAGTTATGGTTCGGTCCTCCCAGATGAGTCTAGTTTACGTCACGTTGACAAGAAATGACAGAAGCAATGGGTATAAGGACCTAGTGAGACACAACTAGGCAGTTCTTTGTGGTGATTCCTCAGTGACACCTCAGGAATCATGCATATAACAAGCCAACTGACTGTATGTCACTGCAGACAATTAGTCAAACTAAATGTTTTTATGTGATTAAAAGTGCAATGGACAAGTATTGAAATTTATTAAAAGGAGGGATTAATAACAACTCTTCCAAAATCCTGTAGAGCATACATCAAATAAATCAATTTATGCTGTGGCTGTGATTCATTGGACAGAGTACTCGTCTCGTATAGATGAAGCTCTGGGTTTGATCCCAGAACTGCACAGACTGGGTATGGTGATGTGCACCTATGGTTCTGGTCCTTAAAGAATCGGGAGTTCAACGTCACCCTCTATTCTATAGTAAGTTCCAGGTCAGACTTAGTTATATGAGACTTTCTCTCAAATAAAACAAGTAGGTAAAGAAATAGAAACAAGAGCAGTATTTTTATTTCATCTATCCTTTTTTCATTGATGAGATGGAACCTCTATCTCTCACAATCTAGGCAATTATTCTGCCAATAATTTAAACCTATGCTTGTCTTTCTTCTGTGCTTCTGGTCTCTGTGTTGTTTGCAGTGGATGTGCTGGTTGGCTTTAAATGGGTTTGAGTTGAGTTTGCTCTTGCAGCCGTCTCACATGTTTCTGATCTATCACTAGCAGTTGCTTTTGTTCTGGGAAGTAGAAAAACAACAATGTTTCAAAAGGCAAAACTGGGATATGAAGCCCAATGGATATCGATTTTTTTTTTTTTTGCTACATATATCTGCATATTTGTGAATATGGACACACTTGTGAGTGTGCTCTGAGGAAAGTTCATGCATTTTGCTGTAGGATGAACTAACTTCCCTCAGCCCTGAGACCTAGGAGCTGTACTCACTAAGCTAGTGCACTGGTGTACGCCTGTAATCCTAGCACTCAGGGAGCCAGAGACAGGTGGATCTCTGTGATCTTGAGGCCAACCTTTTGTACAAAGCAAATCCAGAGCAGCCAGGGCTACCTAGAGAAACCCTGTTGTAAAACAGCAATGACAAAATGTAGTTTACTTTCACTCACAGGAGCTGGCAACACACTTCTTTACTCCATAGATGTTTTAAGAACTCCAGCCTGGTAACAAAGAGGCCTTTCTTGGAGCACTCAGCACAAGGCTAAATACTAAATCACTGCTCAGGCATTCCTAAAGTGCCTTAGACTTGTGAGAGGGGCGTGAACATTCCACCGGACAATAGCCAAACATGTCATTAAGGGCCCTCCGGAGTAAGTCATTGGCTTCACCATGAAACAGATTTAATGGCAATTATCTAAGTCAATACCTTCCAGAATGAGTGCTCTGCAGCCAGGTCCAGACTCTCTCAGAGGTCAGTTTCTTCTCCTCACGTCGGATGGTCAGGTGTCAGACTGGTACCCCAAGCTGGCCCCGATGGATCACTCTGCAGTCTTACCATCAATGCATACTTTCTTCAAAATATGAAAGGTGAATTTCAAATCCTGACAATTGCAGAAAGAGAAATAGAGACAGGTGGACCCCTGGATCTCACTAGCCAGCCAGCATAGGCAAAACAGTGAGCTCAAGGGCTGCGAAGGACCCAACTCAAAGAATAAGATAGGAAGCAATCTATGCAGCATTCTGCTTCAGCTTCTGGTTTCTACAAGCAAGCTCACACAGCTGCATGCACATACATGAACATGTAAACATACACATACATAAACAACAGAAATACTAAGGCTGGGAAAACTGAACCCGGGCCTGGAGTCAGCACACAAGTCAGGGTTGGAGTCTCTGCCACACGACTCTTGTTGATTGCAGGCTGTGGGAAAAATCAGTTGACCTCCACGAAGGTATCATGTATTGAACAAAACCAAAACGAGTGCTGTATGTTACTAGAAAGAATTCTCATAGAAGGTTCAGCCCCAGTGTTGTTGTGTTTTCTTCTCACATTTCTTGTCAGCTCTTCCTAGGAAATTTTCCTATCTACCCCCTCAAGCACTGGAGGAGTATCAACATACAGTAAGGCCTTCTATGACCAGCATGTATCTGTTTAGAAACATTCACAAAAAGACCAAGCCACCTTTCATCTTCAAGTTTGACAAGGTTTGTAGAAGTTGATTTTCTCAAGGAAATATAAAAAAGTATTAACTAGTGAACCAGATTTGTGGGAGGGTAGAAATGGTGGGAGAATTTCTTGAAAGATAGACAAGTATACAAAAAATGTCTACACCAACGTGATCAGTATAGCACTGAAAAGACAGCAACACTCAAAGCAGCCTAAAGTTCATTATCTCTTACATTAATAACATGTACATACTTATTTATATACATGTCTGTGTATAGTGCATACTGACGGATAGAGAAATGCCCTGGAGATACACCAGGTGGGAATAAGCAAACTGCTAAGCTTGTTTGGTAGATGTTAACCCCCCCCCCCTCTCTCTCTCTCTCCTGTCCTCTAATAAAAAATGTGTTTGCAAAAGTGGTCTTCCTTTGGTATTACTTGCTTCTGAGTTAAGATTGTATTTCTTGTGGTAACTTAAGAGGAACTATTAAATTATTCATGCTTCCAATTCTGCAGCCTTACAATAAGTCAATCATGAGATTGATTTCTTCATACTATTGGTAGTATATTAAGGAAAACATAAATATAGAATGCTTGGCAGGGCACATAGTATGAAGCTCTCAATAAATTGGATCCTCATTTTTTTTTTTTTCACTAACAGTGAAATCACAGTGTGAAAGAGTGTCCCCAAAGCACCAGCCTCAGTTTCACAATGCCTTGGTTAATAAAGAAAGATGCTGCAATGCTTAATGGTATTGTAACTAAAGTTAATAGCAGCAATAGAGGAAGAAATGATGCAGTTGTAGGTAATGCAAAGTCCCAGAAAGAGAATTAAATCCAAGAAGTGATTAATTTTGTGAGATTTTTCTGATACTCAAAATCTGAGACAGTCAGGCTTTCAGTGGTATAGCACAACATTCCTTCCCCTAAGGAACAACAACACCACCAACAACACAACAACAACAACAACAACAAAAGGTCTACAGCTCTGACCACTAAGCAAACAACTGCTTGTTGCTAAATACAAATCAAACATAACCACAAGCAAGCAGCCTGGTCATCTCCAGAAAAGAAATGTTAACCATGCAATAGCGGACATAAAAGTAAGATAGTGTCTTTAAAAATATTCCTGGCAAGTAAGTGCAAATGTCCATATTAGGCAGGAAGTCCAGTGTGACAGGAGCCAGGACATCGCCCTAGAGCACAGTGACTGGATAAGGCTTTTCAAAACTAATGCTCACCCTCAGCATCTCAGCATGGTGGCACTATTGTCTCAATTGGTTATCATTTCAAAGGGCTATGGATATTAACTGCTCTTCGTACGCAGACCTAACTGGGACCTTGCCAGTGTAGGATAAACAGCACACATCACACAATTAACTTGAAAACATAATGAATAAAGGGGAGAGTTTATTATGGCTATCAGAGGAAGAGGAGAAGCATATATTGATGCTGCATGTATTAACTAAGAAGCCATGGCAGGAAGTTTTGTTTGTGGGGTTCCATGTATGTCTTAGTGAGGTGAAGATGTGAGTTTTCTGTGGACAGAGAATGAGCTGGTTACTTTGAGGAAATTATGTGCCTAGAGTGGTTTGCCTTCTCAATGCAACTTTAGATAAAGACCAGGTTTGCTTTATGGAGAAGTATTGTTCTCATGTGAATAAATAAACAACAGCAATAACAAAAATAGTCTATGCTTCCAATCACCATCCATCAGCTCCTAGCTGAACCACTATTTCTATAAAATAGAAAACTGAAATGGAAGCCATCTCTGCTGAAATAGACAAGGAAAAGTCTGTGATATATGGTCCAAAGTTGCAGTTCTCCTAGGACAGACCTTCGAGCAGGAGCAGAGCCTTGGCTGTGAGAGAGCCACATAGAACCTTCCAGATGGGAACTTTCCAGCAAGGGAAGTATGGTGGGAACTTACCAATGATTCCCCCTTTAGAGCCAGAGCCTTGAAGTTTACCTCTATGTTCAAAGCCAGGGCATTGTATCAGCATGGGCTAATCAAAGATGATGCATTCCATACGCCCTGACATGCAGAGCTAAGACACACTTCCAGCTCAGAAGCCTAACTGTTGGCTTGTTATCAGAAGCATCAACATGCTCTCCCATGTTGACTTCCCAAAGCAGAAATCCATGTTCCAGTCTCAAGATTTTACCATAGTGTATTGAAAGCAAGGACTATCCCAGTCTTTGTTAAAGCCATCCCTATGTAGTGTGGCTGTAAACACCAGAGACTGCCCACACATAGGCAGTGACAACCTGCTCTGTGAACTCATTATAAGAAGCTTTGGGTTCTAATAATCTTCCATTTGGAACCTGGAGATCTGAATCCACAATACAAAGAGATTGTCAATGCACCCAACACCCATGTTTAAAGAAAATCTCCTATGTGTGTAGGAGGACTTTATACAATGAAAGTCAGATCAAAGGGCATGAGGCATTCATTCTCCCCACTATAAAGGAAATATAATATGAGAAGTTACGTAAATTAGAGTTTCTAGTCAACAGGATCGTGTGATGGCTCACCAAAAGGACATTCATGAGGAGAACATACTTCAAGTTCTTTACAAAGTTTTAGTTAAGAAAAATTAAATTGTGTCAGAGACAAAGGGAGTATGGTGATATATCTGATCACCCTAGACAGCCTAAAACAATCAAAAATCAAAATGCAAAACACAAGTAAAAGAGAAAAAGCACAAAACAAACAACAAAAAGGAACCTAACTGTGTGCAGCTGGAGGGAAGGGACCTCTTCTAATGTTCTTAGCATAGTGAGAGAGCTTGGCTGACAGTGAATGCGACATTTCAATGTTTCTGAATAACTAGGGGAAAGCAACAACACACACACACACACACACACACCACACACACACACACACACACTGTAGCTAAGGCTGTCCTAGATTCAGTATGTGGTTCAGGGTGACCTCTAACTAACAGAAAACCTCTGGCCTCAGCTTCCCCTTTCAACTGCTGAGATTACGTGCTGTCCCAGAAATGATTTTGAATGATCTCAACACAAAAAAATGACAAGTGTTCCAAGTGTCTGAGGTGAAGGATGTGCCACCATCCCTCCCTGACACTCTGGTGATGTCAGAGTGTACCTGTACTTGCATTCAACTGCTCTCTGCATATTAAAAATAAAAGATCCATGGGAAACATGGGTAACAAAATATTTTGTGTATAGTATATGCATGTATACATGTTTATGTCTTTGAACACGTGCATATGGAAGTCAGTGGTCTACATCAAGCATGGTCCTCAAATTTTTTTGCCACCTTTTTTTTTTTTTTTTTTTTTTTTCTTTTCTTTTCTCTCTTTCTTTCTTTCTTTTTTATGAGACAAGGTTTTTCACTGAAGTAGAATGATATGAGGAAGGAGCTCTCTCTAACTAGTTGGCTACGGTGATAGGCCAATGAGCTCTGGCTGTCTCTGCTTTCCCAGGACCATATTCACACTACTTCTGGCTTTTACATGAAAACTGGGGATCCAAGCTCAGGGCTTTTTTATGTGTGAGTTACAAGCACTTTTGCCATATCTCTAGCCTCCCCTGAAAATATTTTAAAAACAGAGTTCACTTCATAGAAAAGGCCCAACTTATGTAAGGAGGAGCTGGAAAAAGTCAGAAGAGGGAAGAGCCCAGTGGAAAAAAGGCAGAAATAAGAATGAACAACTCTCTAGGAAAAAAAAATCCAAAAGTACTTACAGTTTGGTATGAAACCGAGCTGCCATGATAAAGAGAAGTCCTTTATAAAGTAAAACTATAGTCAGATGTCATAGTTAAGTGTACTGATGACTTAAGTGGCTGACAGCACAGAATGTCATCACAACAGGAGAAAACCTGCTGTGTTCATTTCCAGTGGCCTAGCAAAGTATCTTTCAAAATTAGAAATGAATATACTCTTTGTCGTAACTCCATCCTTGGGATTTACCCTCTAACCAAAACTTAAAATGTTCAGAACAATTTAGACAGGCATGATGGAAGTGACATTTGTCATCCCAAAGTACTACTTAGGCTTTGTCTTTCTGCAGGTGACTACAAACTACAGCCCTTCCACACAGGGAATCAGTCCTGGAAATAAGAGAAGCACTCTGCAAAGGACTTACTGAGACTCAAAGTGATGTTTAATGCAAAATGTGACTGTGCAAACAAAATAAGAATAGAAGATGCAAATTCATATTTACTTACAGCATGAAATGCATACACAAAGTAAATAAATGCAGTTTCTTGTAGGGACCAGAGATATGAGATAGGCAGAGGTAAGAATGAAACAGGAAGAGATTAAAAAAAAAAACAAAAAAACAAAACAGGCCTTAGAGGCTGGAGAGATGGCTCAGAGGTTAAAAGCACCACCTCCTCTTCCAGAGGTCCTGAGTTCAATTCCCAGCAGCCACATGGTGGCTCACAATCATCTATACTGTGATCTGATGCCCTCTTCTGTCCTGCAGGTGAACAGGCAGCAACACACTGTATACATAATAATAAATAATTCTTTAAAAACAACAACAGGTCTTAGGTAGCCTAGACTTCTCTGGGACACTATGTAACCAAGGAATTAAAGATGACTTTAAATGTCTGATCCTTCTGTCTCCACCTCCGCAGTGCTGGAGTCAGAGGTGTTCTGTTTTCAAGGTGCTACAGAGCCTATTCAGAGCTTTGCATGTGTTGGGTTATGCAGCATTCCACCAACAGAGCAACAGCCAAAAGCTCCTGGAGTTTTCGAAATACATTTCCCACCAATTATTTACTTGTATAACACTCAAATATTACTCATTAAGAATTAAAGTTAACTTGAGAAACAACACTGTAGAGGCAAAGCAGAGAGTACTTGCGGCACATGGGTCACACCGTCTCCATAATAAACTGGTTTTTTTAGATGCATTCATCTGCCAGCTGTCACCATGCAGTCTGCATATTATGAGGCCAACAAATGTCACATCACTTCACACATACTGCTTATTGTCAGGAACCACACCATATATGGTTCCTGCTCTTTAGCAGAACATATCTGCGTGTGATCCTTTTGTTGACAAGATTGTGGCCAGGTTTTCTACGTGAGTCTTCAGAAAATTGAAAAATCGTGTTCAGCAAATGCCCGTTTTATAAACACACACACACACACACACACACACACACACACACACACACACACCTCAACCAAAATCCCCAGTAGTACCAGTTACTACCATGATTTTAATTAATTGCCCACCAAACTGCCTTAAAGAAAGATGAGCAATTGGTATGAATATGTGCATATCTTGGGGCCTAGGGTGAGCTTCAGCACTCAGGTGGTACAGAAGGTGGCACCCTGTCCTAAGGGCATTTAGAAGCAGGCTCAGCCTGCAACCCAGGGAAAATACAGGCTTATTTCTAAAACAAGAGAAATTTCCCAGAGGCAAGCCTGCTCTGGGCCCACCAGTCAAGGCCAAGCTCTGAGTCCCCCATTGTGCTCCTTGCTAATGATACAGGCTGCCCATTTCCTTAACAAGCCGGGTTTGTTCACTGGAAAATGTAACAAATAATTTCAAGGTTATGTCACTCTTGGCAAGGGCTGGACTGCTGGTAGAAAAAGGAAGTTTTCAGAGCAAGGCAGAGACTGAAATCTTGTTTGTAACCAACAGCCTAAAATCTGCTGTGGAGCCCTGCCGGTCAAGTTTATAGGATTTTGCGGGCTGGAAGTCAGGGGATATCAGCTGGATTTTTCAAAGGACATATGTTAGGAGAGACAAACTCACGTTAATTCTGCCTTTACTAGCGAGGGAAGAGCTCTGAAACACACAAGATATTTTGTTTCGGTCCAGGAAAGGTTTGCAGGATGAGAGTTAGGCTGCCTTTGCTTCTACTCACAGCTGCCTCTGATCACTTGGAGATGCTATTTGCATGGAAATTCATGGGCCTGCCTTCTCTAGGCCTTCTGCTGTGATGTCATTGTTGGTTGTCTCTAGACAAGCAAAGAGAGAGGCATTAAGGAGAGCTGAAACTCTGGTAGCAGGCCAGCTTTATGTTAAGCAGGGCAGTCCCATAGACAATTACTAACATTTTCAGGGTCAGTTTCATGGTGAAACCTGTTAAAAACGCTTTCTGCTTTGCTTTAGGAAAAGCAAAAAGCATTTCACACCCTCCCTGAGAATGGTTCTAGCTTTACTTTTTTAGGTCTCTAGATGACCTGGGGTGAGTCCTGATCTCACTACTCTCTTGTGCTAGGGGGAGAGTTGCTCTACTGACCTTTTAAAAATAATATATTTGAAAGTATAATATAATTACATCATTTCCCCTTTCCTTTCCTTCATCCAACTCCTCTCATGTACTTGCTCTTTTTTCCTTTTTTTTTCTTTCTTTTTCTTTTTTTTTTTTTTTTTTTTTTTTTGGCTTTCTGAGACAAGGTTTCTCTGTGTAGCCTTGGCTGTCCTGGACTCTCTTTGTAGACCAGGCTGGCCTTGAACTCACAGAGATCCACCTGACTCTGTGTCCGGAGTGCTGGGATTAAAGGCATGTGCCAGTACCTCCCGGCACCTTGCTCTTTTTCAAGTGGTCTTTTTCTTTAATTGTTACAATTGCAACAGTCAGAGACCATTAAAGAAAACCATGAGAGATTAAAATGAAAAGAAAAGGAGATCATATGTTGCCCAATCCGTGATGATACATCTGCAACACAGTTCCTGCTTCTAAGGCTCAGGAATCTTTGCTAGGGAAAGTGAAGACTATAATTAAACAGAAAGTTTGCTGTAAGGTTTTGTCTCCTAGAAATAGGATAGAGGTTACCCCAATAAAGTCCCGCCAACACAGCTGCCCAAATAAGACCACAACAAGTGCTGATTTTCAAAGAAGGCTTTAATAGAAGGACCATGGATGGTAATTTAAAATCCAGCCTGGAAAATGGCTTAGCTATAGAGTGCTAGCTGTCCAAGCATGAGAACCTCAGAACCCATGTGGAGGGAAAAAAAAGCCAGACATGGTGGTACGTAATCCTAGCTCTTAGGAGATGAAGATGGATGGATGGACAGACAAATGGATATCTGAGTGGATAGATGAGACTCAATGGCCAGCTCACCTGGCTATCTCCAAGTTCAGTTAGAGACCCTGTGTCAAGAAAACAAGATGGGCAGCACCTGAGGAACAACTCCAAAGGCTGTCCTCCACTCTGTAAATGCATATCTAAACAAGTACATATAAAATTGCATATGCATGTGCTCGCACCCAGGCACATTTACACATACACATGTACAAAGCCAACCAATTAATTAAAGAAATAAAATTCATATGCAATGCACAAGTTTCCCCGAAGGAAATTTGAAAATATACTCAACCCTATGCACAGGAACTACTTCTAAGAAGCTCCCAGCTTCAGTCCCTTGTTCAGCCACCAGCTTATTTAGCCATGTGTGTGAATCTCAGCTCACTCCATGCTCTGTAGCAGGCCACTTTCCAAGACTTATTCCAATGTATAGAATTATGTTACAATCCTATAATAATTGAGTTCAAAATTATTGCTGTATATACTTTAGACTAAAATGTGCTGAAAATTTAAAACAACTTCTGCTTATAGCATATTCTATATTTTGGCATTTTGGCCTTAGTTACAGTGACACTTGCCAATAATAACATTTAGCATGCAGAGGTCCCAGTCACACTCCTGAGAGGACACCTGACCTCTGTTCGCTAAAAGAAGCTTTTTTCCTTTTTAAATAAGTACATACTTTCACTTACATTTTACTTTAAGCCAACGTGTTGGCAACACTACACTCTTCTATTCAGTCTTGGTAAGAAACAGGGAGAGGAAAATACATGTGCAAAAAGCATTCCAAGAGATTGTTACTGTTCCCTTTGACTCTCCTCTACTCTTACACTACTACCCTCAGAAAAAAGAGACACTTAGAAAAACAGTAAAGAAAACTTACTTGTGCTTTCATTTGATTTTTTATTTTTTGAAACAAGGTTGCCCTATGAAACCTTGGCCGGCCTGAAACACACTTTATAAACCAGGATACACAGGGTCACCTTGTTTTAGTTTACTTATTTGTTTTGAGTCTTGATATTTTACACACACACACACACACCACCCACAACACACACACACACACACAGAGTTGTTTTTATTACATCATAGAAAAAACCCAGCTTTTTCAAAGAGTGTCTTATGCTACAATATGAACATGAAATTTGAGATGCATAAGACAAGCTCTAGATACTTTAAAAATTAGGTGATCAAACCTGCAAGCCCTAACCTTTACCACGTAAAATGCTATAACACACAGTATATGTAGTATATACTGAATAAGAGCCAACAAAACATATGCTTCAGTACATTCTCATGACTGGTGACACACACAATAAATCAGTAAAGCCATTATCTCCTTGAAGTAGAAAACAAACATGTAAATGGATGCATACCTATGCACATACCTCTGTATTATGAAAATATACATGACTTAATGCACGTATATGCACATACCTCTGTATATATGAAAAATACACAAGTATTATGCCTTGCATGTACTTCTGTATGCACTAATATATTACACAGGTGCACAGAAGAATGCAAGAAGCTGGAGAAATAGCACATTAGTTGCAAACAAGTGACACCACAATTAACAAATATATATATATATATATATTATATAACATATATATGTACATATATATTGTCAGAAATACATATTTATGAACAGGAACACACACATTTTCTTAAATGTAAAATACAATCTTCTCACTCTGCACATGTAAACGTTTTTTAGAACTAACCATTTGCTACTAGAAAACCGGTTAGTATGCTCTTTCCTGGGAAGGACTATTTCTTCCACTTTCAGCTTTCCTTAATTGCCTGTAGTTCTTTGTCTACAGTTAAGGCCCGTGACCTTTCCTCATTCCCTGTTGGCATGTCTATCTGTGCTCTCCTTGTTTATGTCATGTTTAGGCAGCCACATGGTTAAGACCCTTTTTGGCCCAGCCTCTCTGAAATTTCTGGGAAATACAATCTCACAGGAAACTTCCTGTTCCTCTGGCTCTTGCAATCTTACCATTCCATTTTCCATAACAATCTCCTTGTGCAGGAGTTGTGTTGCAAATGCATTAGTTGGGCCTGGGAGCCATAACTCTTCATTTTTATTGGTTGTGGGTTTTTTTGTAATTATCTCCATTTGTTAAGTTTTTGTTGTTGTTGTTGTTTGTTTTTTTGTTTGGTTTTACTTTGTTTTTGAGGATGGGTAGGAACCACACTTAACTGTGGATGTAAAGAGAAATATTTAGAATGAGGTGATTGGAGGTCCTCCTCCAACATTCATGACCTCACTGGCCCTGTGTAGTTGGCATAATTTCCCTCACGTTAATGTTAAGTGGGCCTTAAATATAACTAGAGAGATGTGGGCAGCCATCAAGTTATGTGTGCCACTATTGTATTCTGCTAGGCTATTCTATGCTGTCATTGTTGGGGTTCATGGGTATCATATCTATTGTAGAGGGTAAGAAAATTCCCTCCCTTGAAAGCTTGCATGGTGCCCTATGGTACTGTGAGAGCCAGTTCTCATGGAGAGAGCTTTTGGATCAGATCTATCTCAGGTCTTCTAGGCACTGTATCTGTAGTACATTGAGTTTTCAGCAATAAGGAGTTACTTTCTACATCTGGGTGCAATCAACAGCCATAGCCTATACAGTTTGGAGAGACTCTTGGACAACCTGACCAATTCAAAAGGGCTTCTTATGACTAGTGTGGGGTTTTTTGTTATATAATCTATAGCTTTGAGGGTGGGTTTTGTCAGCCCAGATGGTATATTTTCATTTAAACTATATATGTACACACCAACTTACATGTATTATAGATATTTTAGGTAGATAGTTAATAGTATGACTCCTTATGGTGTCTTCAAACATCCTTACTATTATTTACTGTCCTCCCTACTTATCCCATATTTATCTCCATCCTCCATGCTAATTAGAGCCTCTTCTCATTTTCCCCATGGGTGTGAGGACAATATGGCTATAATATCTATTACTAAACTGATAGCCAGGTATTCAGATGGTTTGTTTTTCTAGGTGAGTGTTTCCTTCTGCTCTCACTGACCCATATCCATCCCTCCTGAAGCTTTATGCTAGGTTGAAGAAGATAACTTTCCCTAAATAGAGAGGGTTGGTCTTACATCAGGGGTATAGAGTAGCTTGTGCTCCCTTGCTAGAACAGCCAAAGAACTTGTCATGGTGACATGTCTTAAGATCTGTTCAATTTATTTTTTGAAGTGGCCTTTTTATTTGTCTGGAATTATCCAATGAAGCTATTCTGGATAGCCAGTGAGCTCTAGAAATCTACATACCCGCATCCCAGCACTGAGATCACAAATGCATCACACCAGCTGTTGCCATGTTTTTGAGACTGAATTCAAGTACTTATGCTTGAAAGAAAAGTAATCTACTGTTAGTCATCTTCTCCACACTGATGGCTTTCCTTTTAAAGATACTTGTAAAGTTTGAAACCCACTGTTTGTGACAGCTAGATTTCAACAGATAGATAGATGATAAACAGATAGAAAGAAAGAAAGAAAGAAAGAAAGAAGAAATCAGACTTTTCAAGAAAATGGAGAAGACTTGAA
>NW_026131640.1:0-75985 GCF_903995435.1 Acomys russatus
GAAAGGGCGGATACAGGATCCCACCTACAGCTGACACCTGGTGACCAGGAAAAGTTGGTTTTATTCAGTGGAGTGTCACGGGGTGCATCACTCGCACTTCAGAGCAGGCTCCATGCCCAGAAGCTGCTGAACAGTATAAAGCAAATCCCATGTTTTTATGTTGTTAGTTTGTTTGGATATGGGCTTTTTTTTTCGTTATGTTTTGTTTTGACATTTTTTGTTTGTTTTTTCATTTTTGCTTTTGGAGAGACGGAAAGTAAGGACTGAGGGAGTAGGGAGCTGAGAGGATCTAGGAAGGGTTGGTATAAAATTTTAAAAAAATCAAAATACATTATAAAATTTTAAATGAGAAAACAGGTTTTAACAAATGTAGAGACTCACAGCCAAACATTAGATGGAACTCTAGGAATCTTGTGTAAGAGGTGAAGAGTTAGCTGGAGAAGTCAAGGACACAACAAAAAGACCTACATAGCCAACTTACCTGGGCCCATAGGAGCTCACAGAGACTGAACCAGCAACCAAAGAGCTTAGTGCATTGGGTCTAGGCCATATATATATACATGTATATATACATGTATACACATACACACACACACACACACACACACACACACACACACACACACAAAGCCAATGGGCTGCTTGGTTCTCAAGTGGATCTCCTAACAATTGGAGTGGGGGCTGTGTCTGACTTGGACTCTGTAGCCTCCCTCTGCACCCCATATCCCTCGCAGGGCTGCCTTGCCTTGCCTCAGTGAAAGAGGAGACACTTAGTCCTGAAGCGACTTGATGTACCAGGGCGGGTTGGTGCAGTGGCTAGGGAGGGGTGTAGTGGGTGGGAGGGTAGGACTGGGAGGAGAGGTGGGAGTCTGGATGTGATTGGGATGTAAAGTGAACAAATAGAGTAATGAAAAAAAATTTAAAAAAAAAGGAAAATCTTTTGTGTGGACTACCAGAACAAAAGCGCCTTTTTTGTTTATTTGTTTATCTATTTAACTTTCATACATGTTTTTCATGTTTCTTCATATACTCACAGCCTTTTTTCTAGCTGACAGTCCTATTTGCTTGTGTGCTGTCTGATCTTGAACTTACCTATTAATTCCTTAGCTTCCGATGTTTTCTTCTTTTGCATATAGAGTATTACTTAGTTTCCTTTATAGTCTGTAATTCTCTCAGATTTTCCTACCCTCTGAGCAATATTGTCTCTCGTTTCCCTATTGTCTTTGACATACTAACCACATTCTAACTCCGCTTTCTAGATGAGGTATGAGTCTCGTGAGGGATGGTCATATTATCTTACCTGCATTCTCAGATATTTTTTTTTAAAATATATTTTATTGATTTATTCCTATTACATCTCAATGGTTATCTCATCCCTTGTATCCTCCCATTCTTCCCTCCCTCCCATTTTCCCCTTACTCCCGTCCCCTATGACTGTGACTGAGAGTATGCTGGACATTGCTTGCAAGATAGCTGGCCATGTAAAATGACAAGAGAAGCTTTGGATCTGCTTATTTTCCTGTGCTGCCTCTTAGAGAGGAATGGATGCTCTTAGTCCGTTCAGGCACACATACACATGCTGGGGCTGGGTTTCCACTTTAGACTTAGTCTACCTTCACTTTGCCCACTCATGGCTACTGTTTCCCTTTTCCATGCAGATGCATTTAACTCTGAGGCTGGTGGAGAGCTCTGTCTTCTTCTGTTAGGAAGATTACAGCCCGGCCCTTTCAGCTACATTGTAAGACTTAAAAATAGAACAATGTCTTTAAAGATAAAACCTGTGGTGTGTTTGGCATCGGGGCATTTTCCTAATGTTTCTGGACATCTTACGTTGCCTCCCAGAAGCTTTGGTCCCAACCCCAGCCTCTTGCGCAGGCACCTGTCCTGACCCTGTTCCATAGGAAAAGCAGCAGTAGGCATTTGCAGGTCTTCCTGGATGCTCTTTGTCTCAAGCAGTCCAAAAGACTCACAATACCTTTCTGGGTTCCGTTCTTTCCCAGCCCCAAGGCCTCAGCCCTGTGTCCCACCCACAGCCCACCTCCCTGGCTTTCTGTTAGTCAAGCATGATTCTCTGCAAGCACGCAAACCCAGCAATGCCCCAGGAGGGAAGAAAGATAAGCCCCTTTTCCACACATGAAAGTGCTTTTCTTCTTTCTGGAATTTCAGTTTGTTCCTCTGAAGTTTTCTGATCCTTTCAAAATATGGCATATATAATATATCTGGTTTTGTCCACTTTTACAGCAAAAAAATACATATTATCTTAAATTTATTCTGATTCAAGAACTGTTTTGCCATTAGCTTTTTATCCAAATATGCTCGCATATTGTTTGATAGTCAATAGTTCAATGATTTATTCATGTGTTTGCCATTTTCTACACTTAGTAGTTTTTACATCTTAGCTTTTCTTCTTAGGTCAATTTTCTCAAAGTACATTTGTTAGAAGTTCCTTTAATGAACATTTGTTGGTCATAGAACTTTCAGTAAATGTTTGCACAAAATGTCTTTAATTTATCCCAGTTCTTAAAATATGGTCTAAGTGGGTATATACTGAAATTTTTTTCTTCTCTAGGCTTTGAAGGTTTAATCTAATTCTCTCTCTTCTTCCATTGTTAAGAAATCCATGGTTAGTTAAATGTCAGTCCTCTGTAGCAGTTACGTTCTTTATGTTGGGTTTTTAATTATCTTCCTTTTGTATTTAGCGTTCTTCAGTTTCCCTAGAATAATCTTATTGTAGGATTTATTTATTTATTTATTTAAAATTGTGCTTGGGATGTATTTGGATTTCTTGGATAGAATTGGGTCTTATCATTTCTGGAAAATTTTCTAGTCGAGTACTCTTATTTTTTTAACCCTCTTTCTAGAAGATAAATTAAATGTGAATCAAAGGCTTAAAAAAAAAAGATTTGTATCACTGTGCCCTTTACGTCTGGAGATGTTTAGTGGCAGAATACCTGCCTATCTTTCAAGGCCTGGGTTTCTATTCCTCAGTACTATGAACAAAACGAAACCCCACAACAACAGTTAAAAATGCTCATTATTACCTCTAAACTTTTGTTCCTTTGCCTGTACTTGGCTGATGCTTTTCACTTCAAACTCACTGATTCTCTATTTACTTTTTTCTACGTTAAATCGATTTGAAAAAAAAAAATTAATTCGTACTGTTGTGTGAATTCCAGAATTCTGCCTCGGATCAGTTTTGTCTTGTATGATGGCAATTCCAACACCTCTGTATGGTTTTCCCTCACCTTACTTTTGTGCAGTATCCACTTTCTTCCTACAGCCCGTACAGCCTTCCCTTGCTGAGTTCTAGGTCTTGGCTTCATACCTTCCCCTTCATTGGTCTTGCCTAGTGAGTCAAACTCGTGTTGAATTTGGAGTTTGGAAATTCAGCTGTGATGGCTTTGTTCATTGTGTCTATGTTTCTAAATCTGTGAAAAGCGTAAAAACTCTTTTAATGCTCAATTATATTTTCAAGCCAGTATCTCTTAAAGGAACTATTCAAGTCATTTTATATCTGCTGGTTTCAGTTCTTACCACGGAAACCCTTACATTTGGAGTCTTCATATTCCACATGGTACATTGCTTTCATTTTCTCCATTACTTTCAGTGACTTGTTTTCTGTCTTGTGGCTTTTATTCATTATGCCATAATCCTTGGAATCTTATCTTTTCAAACATATGAGCCTACATGTAATGTTTGTTCCCTGAGGGAGAATTTGAACTTGATTCCACAAGGTATTTGGGGGAACTCCAACACTGTAAAGGTCCCCGTCACTTTTCTGCATGGACAATTGTTTTCCACCAGAGATACCAACACTGTTCCATAAGTGTGAGTGCAGGTGTTTCTGCTATTTCTCTTTGTGGGGACACTTTGTTTTTTCTTGGTTCGTTTGTTGTAATGATCAAGATAGACTAAAATCAGTTTAAAAATAAA
Source organism: Acomys russatus (assembly GCF_903995435.1). Taxonomy (NCBI): domain Eukaryota; kingdom Metazoa; phylum Chordata; class Mammalia; order Rodentia; family Muridae; genus Acomys; species Acomys russatus. The sequence continues at coordinate 3,934 of NW_026131640.1, forward strand.
CCCCAAGTCTTGTTAGTGGCTTATGAAATAAAGTCTACGTCTTTATGCCAAGTCTGAGGTGGAGTGGGCTGTCCTGCAGTCTTCCAGTACTATCTGGAACCCATTACCTACAAAGGGCTATGGCAGGAAATGGAATCCAGCATTTCATCCCACAGTCTGCTGGCCAGAGTACCACCTCACAGCCCCTAACAGACGGAGTAGGGGAGGCGGAAGCTTAGGCTCTTTTGGTGCTCAGGAAGAGGAAATGGTGTTGGACAGGCCAAGCTGTCTTTCCCTTCTGCAGAGTGGAAGACTTTCAAGTGTTTAACAGCAGATAGGAATATCCGTTCTAACTTTGCAACTTGCAAGAAACAGGCATTTCTTTCATTTTTTTTATCTTCTCTTTCTTTTCTTTCATCCTTTCCCTTCCTCCGTCTTTCCCTCCCTCCCCTCTCTTTCTGCCTTTCTGCCTTTCTTTCTGTATGTCTTTCTTTCTTTCTTTCTTTCTTTCTTTCTTTCTTTCTTTCTTTCTTTCTTTCTTTCTTTCTCCTAAGTCAGGTTCATGGACCATTAAAATAAAACCCAGGAGAATGTTGGTTTTAGTGCTTCGGGGCTTTATGGGTTTGTACTTTGCTGACAACTTTGGCCTCTGAGAATCTGCTTTCTTTTTTCTGCCAACCCATTCATTGCATTTTCCCCCCTCTGTTTTTACATTCACCATCTATGTCCTGGTTTTAGATGCTCTATGCCACCAGTGTGTCTAGAAAAACTAGTCTGCTGTGTTGAATAAAAAGGAAATCAATCTTAGTCTCTCTGTAAGATTGCTGCTACTCTTGGGCCCCTTACACAGTGGATTCTTCTGTTTTCACTTCAAACAAGCAAGGCAGCAAGAACGGCAACTTCTTGCTTTTCTCATGTGTAAAAGGGTCTGAAGTGTTTGGGATGTCAGATAGCTGCTTCTTATCTCTGGTTGCACACGTCTCTCTCAGTTCACCTTTTGTCATACTCAGACTGAGTTTCTTGAACTCAGTACCCAAGGAACTGCTGTTAGCCAACATTTGTGTAAACTAGTACTACATCGATTATCTCACCATCTTGCCTAGTTTTATATAAGTTCAATGTATATGGAAGCTGGGTCTATATTCATTAAGAGTGTTGTATTCATCTGTTTTTATTGGTGTGTGACTATAATAGAGAATCTGAGGTCTCAAAGTTCTGCATATTCAAAGGCTCACGTGATACTAGCATCAACTCTTCTAGTGAGGACCTAATGCTTACGTGGCCATAATCCTAGGAGGAGTGTGGCTGTCAGCATATCTCTGAAGTGAAAATTCAGAGTTCTGAGGTCCACACACCCTCTGAGAACACATTCTCTCTTGCGTAAGGACCTCCCATCATGTTCCACCTCAGTCTAGCAACCTATCAGGTCCCAATGTTGCACTGGGAAACAAGTCTTTAACACACGAGCTCTTGGAGGAAACATGACACCTATATCATAGCAACTATTAAATACATTTTTGGTATAAAGAATAGCCTCCTAGATTAGTGGAGGTAAGGGAGACTATGTCTGGATTGCAGAGGATATGTTAGGATGCGTCTTGGCAGTCCCATATCATGTGTTTAATGCTCTTGTTGGTTAGATTTATATCAACTTGACACAAGCTAGAGTCATTTGGGAGTAGATATTCTCAACTGAGAATATATGCCTATAATATTAGCCTATAGGCAATTCTATGATATCTTTAAAAGAATTGTTATTACTAACGTGAGAGGTACCACTGTGGGTAGGACCGACCCGGGGCAGGTACTCCTAAGTTGTATACGAAAGAAGGCGAGGGAAAGCCATGAGGAGAAGAAAGCCAGTGTTCCTCTATATTTGTGTTCACAAAGGTCCTGTTTCATGATCACATGCATATTTTAAACCAAAATATGATTTCATCCTTTTAAAAAAGTATTAATTTTTTTTTTACAATCGCATGCATGAGTACAATGTGCTGTTATATTCATCCCTCATTGGCCTTGCTTTTTCTGTTCCTAGTCCTTCTAACTCCCTTCTTCTTCCAAAAGTTCCTTCATACTTCTGTGCCTGCATGCATGTGTACGTGTGTGTGTATACGTGTGTGTATATGTGTATGTATACATGGTGTGTATGTGTGTGTGTGTTTGTGTGTGTGTAGGTGTGTTCATGATAGGCATGGCCATGCCATCTCCAGAAGGCAAGGCTTTATAGTTCTCCTTTCTTTCTTTCTTTTTTTAACCTTATTTATTTTAATTTTTTTATTAATTTATTCTTGTTACATCTCAATGTTTATCCCATCCCTTGTATCATCCCATTCTTCCCTCCCTCCCATTTTCCCATTATTCCCCTCCCCTATGAATAGTTCTCCTTTCTGTCTTCCTGCTCTTAACATCTCTGTTCCCCGTCTGTAGTGCTCCCTAGGCCTTTGAGTGGGTAACATAGGTTTCCTGTTTAAGGTTGATACTCAAGAGTTGCTTATTCTCAGCACTTAGACAAATTATGACTCTCTAGGTTAACCTTCACGCTCCATAAAAAGAAGCTTCTGTGCCAGGCTGAGAGAGTTACTATTCTGTGGTTTTAAATGTAAATGAGTTGAAGGTATTTTGACTATATTCCTGTTTAAGCAAAACACAAGTAGTAAATTTTCCTCTGGAGCCCATGGTCTCTCTAAGTGCTGACTCTTGACAGGGCTTACAGTACCAGCTGTGTGTTACCTCCAAAAAAATGGGCTTCAAATCCAAATATAGTGGCTGGTCATTCCGGAATGGTCATGCCGCTATTGGCCCAGTGGTTCCTTCTTGTTTGTCAGGTTGCTGTTGTAGCATACAGTATCTACTGCTTTGTAAGACCATTGATTTTTCAGGTACTGTGGCTGCTACCCAGCAGGAAAGAGGCTCCCAGCTCAGAGCCAGTTTGATTTCTCTACGTCCTGTATCCAAAACATGTCGTGTCATCAGCAATAGGATTTTACAAAACGCTTTTTTATTTTATTTCCAATTCAGGAGGGTTCCAACTCCCATTTTGTAATATAGTTACTACAAACAAAAATTTGCCTTCTTTTAAGAAAAATGGGCAAAGTAGATGTAGGATTGAAACTGAGCACACAAAATCATAGGGGATCTGAGGAAAATCGGGCAATGGAGTTTGAAAGGTGAAGTCATGGAACATCCAAAAAGGAGGTGAGAATTGAAATGGTTTAATTTAGTCACCCTGGGTCCCCCCTTTCTGTGTCAAGTTCTGAACTCTTTATAGATGTCTTTTAAAATATGTATGCTTTTATATGTGTATGTATGGCATGTGAGTACATTTATTAGTTGCATTGGCAAAGCAGATTTTTATTCACATGCAAGACACCTGAAAAACCACGTGATTCAAGGGGCAGATTTTTGTGATCTTTGGGAAATCTTGCAAGTGAATCTCACTGAGATTCTTTTGTAGAACTTATCCATTAACCCAGGGTAAGAATTAGTGCTTATTGTATTACAATAATTCAATAGCTGTTAACTTCATATTGAGTCTCAGAAACCAGCATACAATAAAGTGAATGCTTCTGTTGGGTCAAGTTGTTTGTACCACTCTCTCTGGGTCTTTTTGAAGAAATGGTGGTAGTGCTGCTTCGTGCTGTTGATGGAAGAAGAATCCAGGGCAGAGATGATGTTCAGAGTCACAGAGTAACTGGCCTTGTGACATGTTTCATGGAACTGCAAGCGAGCAGTTTCCCGAAGCCCCTAGTTTCAACTCCTCTGACAAAGTGTGGGTTAAAGACTCCCTGTGTCCTCAAATTTGTAGTGTGTGTTATTTGATTGCTTTTTGCTATTTGGTTCCACTGGAACAAAAGATGGGGTGTATGGGGTGAGGAGAGAGAGGGCAGGCCTGTGCAGTTGCTGCTACAGTCTGCATACATTTTAAGGGGTAATTTAATGAGGATTTCATGCAAAATTTTGAGGACAATAGTTGATTCCTCATTGGGTAAAAAAAATAAACAAACACATGAACAAAAAACAAACAAACAAAAACCCAATGCATGGTTTAGAAAAAGAAAAAAAGAAAAAAAAACAGATATTCTTTGAATTGGAAAATCTATCTGGGTCAAATTTGTCCAAGGAGACGATAAAGAGAAGGCCTGTCTTTTCCCTGCTGTATAGACGATTGTGTTGTGGGATGTCCAGGGGCCAAAAATCAAGCTACAGAAACAAGTTACTATTTGCAAAGTGTTAAAACAGCCAGATTGTTTCTTCTTCACTTACTGTTCACAGTGTGGGCTGGCACCACTGTGGTCCCTTAGAAATTTCCAGCACTGTCAGGAAAAACAAACCAAGCCCTCCAGACAGAAGAAAAGGGCAAGTAGACAAGCTAGGGAGAGGACCAATAATTTATCCCCAGTTAACAAAAGAATGATGTATTTGCTAGCACCCTGGTGGAAACTGCTCTGCAAAGAGGGAAAATCCCCAGGCAATTCACTCTTTTTTTTTTTTTTTGCATCTCACTATCTTTGTTCCATGCTGTAGCACATGTGGTGATTTAATTAGCAGTGGATTCTTTTTAGATGTAAAATTTCTTTTAAGACACAAAGGCATATATATTGTGAGCTTGATGCTCCCATGAAACGAGGTCATTTGCTATTTACAAGTTTTCTAAAGAAATGTTTCCTCATTTTCTTCTTCAAGCTTTTCACTGAAATAAAGGCAAGTGGACAACAGTGAAAGGAATAAGAACTCATCTTTTATTGCGTCGAGATGTGGACCTCAGGTATGCTCCAGGGTAAACATTTGTCATCTGTTCTAGTAGATTCCCCTCTTTATCTCCTCTTTTACCCACCCTTCGCATCTCCCAGTAAACACTTAAGTGTCTGGGGTTTTTTTGCAGTATTATAATAACATTATGCATATTATATGGCAACTTCCACATACTATAGAATTTAAATCATTAAAAAACACTCTACTTACAGTGACCAAAAGTATACACTTTATTAAAATTATGGAAGTTCTACCAAAGCTGGATTGTTTGAGAGAAATAACCAAAATGACCTGTTGCAGGATATTTGATCCCATTGTGAACCCCAAGATTACGGACTGCGAAAACCTGTTTCTAGCACACACCTTTAATCCAAGAACTTTGTGTTTATTGTAAACAGTGCTTATGGTGTAGCTCAGTCCTGGCAGACACATTAAATCCAAGAGCTTTCTGTACACAGGGTATAATAAGGTTAACTCTAGGTAAAGAGGCGGAGCAAGAAACCAGCTGACAGGGATTAAATAAGAAGGAGGGCCTCTGAGTTGAAGGGTATTTAAGATAGCACGGAGAAGAAAGGGCTTTTGACTTTTTCCTTCTGGGACATCAACTAAGTAAGAAGATCATCTCTATGTTTTCTCTGCCTCTTTAAGCTAGTAGGTTTTCACCCTAATATCTGGCTCCTCAGTCTTTATTGGTAAAGATTGGATTTTTCTTTCATTATAACAGCAATGGCCAATTTAACATTTTCTGTTATTTTTTTCATTTTCAGAAGGTTTTTTGTTTTGTTATTTTCTCTCCTACCCCTTTGGTTTTTCAAAATAGGGTTCTTCTTATTGTCTTGAAACTCACTCTGTAGACCAGATTGGCCTTGAACTCAGAGATCCATCTGCCTCTGCCTCCTCAGTGCTAGGATTACAGTCAAGCACCACCACAACCTGGTATAATTTTGTAATTCTTCATTGAGCTGAATAGAGAACACGTGAAATTCCTACCTACTGGAGGTTTAATTTTACCTTGGTTACTTCCTAACATTTTGTAGGGGTGTGATTTGGCCACACAAATATTTATTACCCCCAGTTAAGGGCCCTCTAAACCGATTTTCACATTTAACATCTTAAATCATGTAATGTGGTTTAACATAAAAATTAGGGATGAGAAAAGGGTTCTTACTATTCACATACCTAAGCTGTGAACATCTACACAGACACATTTCAGATTATACTTAGCTAGATAAGAAACTGTGCAGGAAGTAAAGGCATCAGAGTAAAGACTTTTAAGTCACCAAAAGCCAGCAATCTGGCCTGGAGAAAATCATCTGTGTTCATCCAGCATGGAGACACCAGGAAAGCGCTCTTAAACTAGGACACAGGAAAAGGGGGCAAGGAAGTATACCGTTGCTGTACTGAGCGGCCAAGCACGTTCGCATCTCAGTCATCACTAGCTCAGCACAAGGAGAAGTGCCCAAACCTAACAAAGACTTAACAAAAGCTTCCTCACCTACATCTTAGTCACACATCACACACACACCTGTCAGCTCTTTCCCGCTGCCAAGTTAATCAGGTAGAAATGAATGAAGCAAGATCAGAAGAGAAAACTCTTCAAAATTATTTTAATAAGAATGGCTCATCTTAGCACACTTGTTCTGAGACCTGATGAGCTGCTATTTTAAGGATCCATGCTCAACAACATTCCTGGTTAGAATTTTAGGTTGTAAAATATATGCTCAAAAACAGCTTTGAAATAATGAATGAATGAATGCATAAATTCTCTTAAACCAAGTAGGAAAAATACATAACTGAGATGGTTTACACTATGTTATATACCTAAAATTTTAAGCTACATATGCAAATATGCTTGTGCTCATATATTTGTATGCAAATTTCCAGTGTCTGATTATTTCAATTGGTTTATGGTTTACCCCTTCTTACTTATTAATAGTCATTTATGAAAACACACAACTTAAAAATTCCTCTGAATCTTTCCTCTTAAGAACTTTAATTCACATTTGGCTTTCTGGTTTCTTTTCTCTCAAGAGTCACCATTTTATTGTGAGTTTTTCAGTCATTTTTTTTTCCCTGTTACTTCATCCACATTTCATGGCTTCACAAGTACTTCTGACTTTAGAGTATATCCTGACATATTTTCTTCTTGACTCAATGAGCATGTGCTTTGATAACTGAACAAACCATTCTAGTGAATTGGGGTGTATCTCTCTGTAAGAGCATCTTGTTTATCAGATACGCTCTATTTTTCCATCTTCTCCATATGTACACTTGCTGAATAAATTTAGCATCAGGCTCAATCTCCCTGATAGAAATGGTTTTATCTGTGACAGTAAGACTGTTTACTTTAAATCACATGCTTGTGCAGACTTTGTGAGGAATATTTCTCTTAGAGTATGACTACAATTGAGAACTGTGGTAAATCGGGCAGATAGACATTTGTGATTGACAATTTTTTTGTAGTCCTGGCAACCAAGATTAGTCTGACCAGGGAGTCTACAACCATTAAGAGCTTAAAGAACATTTTCTAATGCACTCAGTTGGGGGCATCCAAATATATTCTTCATTTCCTTCCCTTTTTAATCTAAGAATGTAATTCTACTTAAGAAAATGGGTAATCTCATTAAAAAGTAAGAAACAATGATAGGAACTTCCAGTCCATACTGTCATTATTTATTTAGAAAGTTTTGTATGGAGTGTAATTGGAAAATTTGAGCACCAGGGATAGCATTTTATTGATCTTTGTGTCTATCCAAGATCAAGAGCAATGTGTTTAACATTTGGCCAGTATAAAGTGCTTACAAAATGAGTGATCAGATTTCATTCTTGAGACTTGGCATTCAGTACATATTTCAATTTACTTCACAGAAGTTTGCATTTCTGCATTAGTGTTACCTATTCTATGATGAATTGTTACAATTAAAAAATTTAAAGCTGTTAACTCAAAATCTTATAGGAAGAACATCTTAAACCAGGATTTTGTCACTTAGTTGGTGATTCATTGGTAATTACTCAATTAAGCCTTGTTTTTATATATTAAAAGGGAGAAATGCGAGAGTAACTTACCTTCCTAAGATTTTATAAACTTTCCTACACACCACACACAACACACACACACACACACACACGCATACACACACACACAGACAAACATAGAGAAAAGTCTTTCCCTCCCTCCCTCCTTTATCAGTTATTTATAGCTGAGCATTTTCAGTATATTATTTCAGAGAGAAGAAAACTCAGATGTTCATTTGTCTTCTCTCTCTTTATGTAAGAGAGTGCCTGCTTCTACCTGCCAGCCACCTACCTATGAGCTTGGTGGCCCCAAAGCTTTCTGGGATTCTACTGTCATCGCTTCCCATTTTTCCCATAGTAACAGTGAAGTTATAGACCATGCTAACGTATCTAGCTTTAAGTAGGCTCTAGTATTCGGAGGTGATGTAGCAAACACGTTCTCTGCTCTGCCATCTCCTTAGCCACTCTCAAACTTTCTGATGTTAAAAGCTAATCCATTAAGAACTTAGACCCTCTTACTGTATCTAAGTAGCTTACTAACAAAAATTTAAAGTGCTATAACTTTTGTAATATGTATTTGAGTAAATGATATAAACGGCAAATAAAACTTTAAGATATTTTTGTCGACAACGCAAACATCCTCTTCTGCTTTACTAACGATTATTAATACTCAGAAGATGTGCACTGTTTCACATCCTTTGTTGTTGTTGAAAGTCTTGCTGTGTGTGTTGGTGACACTTATTTCACTCGATCTCTAAACTCCTCGTGTTTTTATTACTGATGCCACTGACTGTCATGGAAGCAGGAGATTTAATTGGAAGACATATTTCTTCGGCAGTTAATTCATCATGCAATTCTCATTTAAATGCCTGTCACCATTATGGAAAGATTTCTGTATGCAATTCATTTTCTAAATTTCTGTTTCCCCAGGAATCACAAACTAATTCCAGCAACCACAATTTGGTATATTGAACAATGGACTTGAATTCCTAAAACTCTTCCTTTGGGTAAGTTATACATTATCAGATTCTCAAAGTTGTGTGGTAATGACTTTTCTTTAAAACACATAAACACACACATAAACTGAAGATTTTTTCAGGTTTTATTTATTTATTATTGTTTTTAAATTAAAGTTTTACTTTATTTTTTTATATAGTTTATATTATTGCACATATACAATAAACTACCTATAGCAAGAAGAACCATGACACAATCAAGAATTATATAAATGTTACATTCATAGTGTTTTGGCTATTTGTATTTGACAGCCTTGAAGAAAACATCTTTCCTATCTTGGTGCGTCTAAAATTCTGAATATAAATTAATCTCCATCACATCTTGTCATTATCAACTTAAAACATCTATCTAGACCTAAAAACACTTAACCCCTAAACAACTAAGCTTCATTGTAAAACTAAGCTACCTGGCCTCCAACTCCTTCAGAGACTTGAGAAGGAATAAACTTGATTACCTGAGTATGCCAGGAGTGCAGGTTAGTAGCTTTCCAAATGAGAAATGAGACAGTTTTCTACTTGAATAGTCACTAAAAACTCTCTATAATGTTGGAACATCTTCTTCAGCCTTCTGGCCTAATATAGCTGACAGACATATTTGTGAGGCAGGTAAATGGATGGAACTAGAAATGATCATCCTTGAGTGAGTTAACCCAGACTCAGAAAGATACACATGGTATATACTCACTTATAATTGGGCACTAACCCAACAGAGAAGTCCCCTGAAAGTCTTCACTTACCTGGAGATTGAGATAGATACTGGGAATTCCCATTGGAACTCTAGGTAAGAGAGCTAAGGAAGAATGGGGAAATAGAAGGATCCAGAGCGTCCTAGAAACCTACAAGAAGACTTAAGGCTGGCGGATCTGGACCCAGATGGGTCAGTTCAAACTACTGTATCAACAAAAACAATTCATGCAGTAAACGTAGAACTGCTATCCAGATCTAGCCAACACATTCTCCACAATTGTGTGGAGAACAGGGACTGACTCAGATGTGAACTCTGGTACCCCTATTTGACACTTCCCCTTGGGGGGAGACTGGTCCACACTCAGATGAAGAGTAAGCAGGCTACCAGGAAGAGACCTGATAGGCTGTTGACCATATGATGGGGAGGGGGTGGGGAGAAGACCCCCTGTCTGTCACAAACCTAGGGGGAGAGAATAGGATGAAAGAGGGAGGGAGGGGGAATGGGAAGACACAAAAGATAACAAATGAGATGTAATCTGAATAAAATACTTAAAAATTAAAAAAAAAAACAAAAAAACCCCAGCTTTTTTGGCACCATTTTTTGCCAGCATCATCAGTTTATCCTTCTTTATCTTCAGAGATGCTGTTTCTGAAATTAGGGGTGACTTGTTCTAAAAACTCCCAACTTTCAATTTCGCTCCTTAGCCTGTGATATTTTTGAAAAGTATGACCCATTAAATGAGGGCCAGTTTGTTTAGCAATTGGATAATATATGTTGTTAATCTCTTTTCTGGGTTATGTGTACTGTTTAGGAGACTCTAACTGAAGAACAGAACTATTCTCGTCAAGTTCTTCATCTTTGCTCTATGAAAAGACCCATCTATAGACATAGAATCATCTGATGAGTGATACAATGCAAGGATCTAGTTGTAGTCACAGTAACAGTTAAAATGCATGGCCTTTTCTCCCTTTTCAACAGGGAATGAGATCCCTAAATTTTACCTTTACCCTTTGATGTCACAGTACAGTTAAATGCATGGCATTTTCTCCCTTTTCAAACAGGAATGAGATCCCTAAATTTTTACCTTTACCCTTCAGATCACTTGCAAACAAAAGTGGGCGCGTAATCTCTCTTTGAGAGATGGATACCTTTTGTATTGCTGCTTATTTGCTTAATCTTAAAACTAGAGACAGAACGTCAACAATATCTATTAAGGTTTTTCCGATGTCAGACTCCCATCTGCCAGGACTAAGAGCTCTCTGTTGGTTCAGTCCCGGTATTATCTTTGTGAATTGCTAAATTTTGCTGATTGCATAATGTGCCTTGTTTAGATTTATCCTAGGGTATTATTTCTTTTATTGGGACAAAATTAACTATTTACAAGTTGTTTGACATTTGTAATTGTTCAACTATACATGTCTTTGATGCTGATCATATGCTTCGTTTGGAGTGGCCGTCAAAATACCCAGTTGCGCTCCGGTCTCTTTGACAGCTTTCCCGTCATTCCTGTTATTTTGTTATTATACTCACTGGTGGCTTTTGTGAGTGCTCTGTAAGATGTTCAGTCTTATTGACTCCAAAAGTGTTTTTTCCTCATTTCAGATCAGATGGGCAGATCAGCCACAATAGTTCACTGTAATGCCTCCTGTTATTTGAAAATAATTGTTTAATTCTCCATGAAAAGCTAGGCTATAAACATCCAGCTTACTTGACTTACATTTTTATACAACCTAAGAAGTACACTTTTCCAAGGTTGGCCACACCTATAGAGTGGGCTGGCCCCTCCCACTGCAATAATAATAAAAACAAAATGCCCCACAGATTTACATACAGGCCAATCTGATGTAGATATTTTCTCAATTAAGTTTTTCTCTTCCTAGATGACCCAAGATTGTGTCAAAAAAATAAATAAATAAAATCTAACTAGCATGACAATTCAACACAAATTAAGAAAACTGTAGATATATTGATATTCACAAGAAAGCCTTATATTATAAATAAAAAATTTGCCTTAGCTGGAATTATGTATTTTATTCTATTAGAGTTTCTAAGTCACATTTTTTTTTTTAGGCAGAGACAAAATATTTTAGCTAGAAAGTTGGGACTTTTTATGGTTTTTTTCTATTGTGACCTAAAAGAATTAATGACTAACAATAAAGATGCCTCCAAACTAATCGATTTTCTCTGACAATTTGGTATAAAGTGCTAAGGAGTCAAGTTCCCAATTGTTTATTACTGAGATATTGGCTACTTGGTTGAAAATGTCAAAGAAGTCTCTGAGAAAGTGAGGACACTGTAGTCACGAAAGGGATCAGAGAAAACAAAGAATCAAGAAAATTGAGAGAATATAGGACAGACGGAAAGGGGGCACTATAGAGCAGTCATCCTTGTAGGTACTCCTTAGGGAATAGTTGTATCTTTTACACAGGCCAACAGAAAAGCAATGTACAAAAAGTTTTAATAAGATAGTAAACATAGTCTTGAGAGAGAGAGAGAGAGAGAGAGAGAGAGAGAGAGAGAGAGAGAGAGAGAGAGAGAGAGAGAGAGAGAGAGGAGAGGAGGACGAGAGAGAGAGAGAGAGACAGAGAGAGAGAGAGAGAGACAGAGAGACAGAGAGAGAGAATGTTTCCACACCTAAGATGTTCCTGTATTGAAATGCGAAAGCACAAATGGAATTCTGCCTTGTCTTTGATGAAAATACTATTTACTGTAATAAAACTCCAGCTCTGTATTACTATAATAAAATGCTCAAGGCAGCAAATTCATAAAGAAAAATATTTATTTAGCTCTCAGTTTTGTGGATAGAGTCAAAGCTTAGGATTGAGCAGAATTGGTGTCTCTGGGTGTGACCTTTGGTAAGGCTGATGGAGCAGGTATGGCTGAGTCTTGTGATGGGGCAAATGAGAATGTTTCTCAGTATTCATTTTGGGCATGCTATATGTCCATCCTCCTAAATATCCAGTATCTCTCAGCCTCATCACAGGAAGGACCAATAATTTAAATATGGAAGATTTGGGAACAGTTGACTCTCTGAACCACGCCCCCCCACCCCACCCCACCCCCCGCCTTTAAAGGCCAAATTTCATTTTGTCCCCGTTCTCCTGCCCCTGCTTATGTAGGACCGACCGCTGGTCCTGTGTGCTTCTGTCATGCTCTGGGCCTTTCTAGCTACTGCTTATTTCTGTTCATCAGGCGACTCATCCTATTAATGATGGTTTGCTTTGCTCTCTGTTTTTCTCTAACAGATAATGATCTTCTAGAGACAGGATCCTGTTATTTTACTAGGGCCTTGCGTGGGTCCTGACATGTTGCATTTAGCTCGTCTATCAAAAATTCAGTGCAGATGTATGCCCACAACCTAAAAATATTTACAGATCTCACAGTAGCTGTGACTTCGTTTTGTCATCTACTCAAGAAACTACTTTAAAATTCTTTAAGGTTTATTTTGTGTATGTGACTGTTTTGCCTACTTGTACATCTGTGCACTGTGTGTCCTTGGTGCTTTCAGAGGCTAAAAGGTGTCAGCTTCCTGGGAACCAACGTTAAAGACTTCAGACTGTGACCCATCATGTGGGTGCTGGGACTTGAATTGGCTTCTGTGGAAGAGCAGCCAGTGCCTTTAACCACAGAGCCATCTCCCCAGGATCTCATTATTTATTCTATAATGGTCAGATTTATGGAATTTCTGGACACACAATTTCTAGAATCATCTTTGGAGCATAGCATGTGCAAAGAGGCAGGAGAAGTTCACAGTAATAGAGAACAGGAAGAAAGTACATACACATACACATATGCACATGTGCGCGTGCACACGCGCGCACACACACACACAAACACACACACATATAGTTATACATTCAAAATCACAAACTACGTAGCTTAAAGCCTTAAAATGGATGTGTGACAAACTCTTAGCAGGAATGGGGGCAAGAACAGCCCGTGGACTCTAACATGAGGAGAGTGCTATGCTGTCTGGCGAGTGAGTGAAAATTGGGTCACCCACTCTGCTTCTCACCACTCATCTCCTGCCTGATGGATCCAGCCAGGTGGAAAAGGAAGATATCCTCCACCACCGCCAGAGAAATGCTTTTGTTGAGCTGGGTCACGATGGCTCTTGTAGATCTATTTCTGGCTTCGCACCATAGGAGGTTAGAGGAGACGGCTGATCAAAGCAGCACACACAAGGCATTCCACTTGAACACTGTAGTGGAAAGAGAGAGGAAAGTACGAGAGCAGCGTGGCTGTGTCAAGAAATGACTTTCTTAATTTAAAACTGAGAAAATGCTCTTGCATCTGAAAGTCTGTAAAGATCTACACAGGGGGTAAGAACTGAGCAGGGAGGCCAATAAGCAATTAAAATAACAATGAAATGACAGGTCACAAGCTAATACTCCAAGTTATTGAAGGCTTCATGTGAGATTAAGAAAGAAACGCTCACTTGGAAACTGTTTCTTAGAACAGAAGATTATTGTTTATATGAAATTAAGCATTCTTTGTGACAAATGAATCCTGTATCAGTCAGTGATGCTCAGCTTGCTCAGGACCGATCACTGCCACCATTGTCCTTTGTCTGCTCTCCCATTTATACTATATTCTGGAGGAAAAAAGACCTGCAGCTCCATTGCCCTTATTATTAATAGATTAGTCCTCATTACCCAGAATAATGAAAGACAATTATCAGTCAAAGCTTTTCCTCAGCATAAAAAAAAAAAAAAAAAAAAAAAAAAGCAACAACCCACCCATTCATTATATCTTCAACCCAAACAAAGGACATTTCAATTGGAGCCAGCTTGTGCATTGTAATTTAGGAAAGCAGACATCTCTTTAAAAATCCTGCTCATTTGTGTGTGTGTGGTGGTGGTGTGTGTGGTGTGTGTGTGTGTGTTGTGTGTGTGTACGTGTGTACATGTATGTACAACATATATGTGGAGCTCAGAGGACAATTTGTAGGAATCCTTTCTCTCCTTCCAGACCTGGTAGGGAGTCAGAGATGGAACTCAGATTGTCAGCTTGGTAGCAAGCGCTGTTATTCCTTTTGTCCACTGAGAACCTTCTAACCGCCTGCAAAGTACAAACTTACTACTCTTCTAAACTAAAAGCCACTCAAAATACCCAGTACCCTCCTCCCCAACCCCGGCTGTGACACCATAGACATTGTAGTCAGATAATACTATGTTGTGTGTGTAGGATTTTTGGCAGCATCCTGGGCCTTCGCATTCTAAATGCTACTAGTTCCTCCTTAATTGTGATTATCAAGAATAATTTCAGACATCAGTAAATAACCCCTGGGGAGAAAAAAACAAAACCCAGTTGAAGTATGATACTAGGAGGACTGGGGCAGGGGTTTGACAGCCACTTCCAGCAGATATAGAAATAACACACAGACTCAAGTGTGTGGGCCGAAGGGGAGCAACAGGGCGGAAGGTTAGATGGACCTGCTTTCTAGGAAGCCAGCACTGGCTGTGAGAAGGACTTCAAAGCAGGGCTGTCCTCTGCTGCTGTCCTGACTGGAGTGCGTATTATAGAGTGTCACATTCAAAGGACAGTTCAACATAGGACAGTAACAGCCATGCTACTTTGGGATCATGCTAGCTTGATCTAAGTCAGGGGCGGCGGGGGGGGGGGCAAAGAAAGAGCCACTAAATAAAAAACACAACACCAAAGCCAAACAAAACAAAAACAGAAAAGAAAGGAAGGAAAGAAGGAAGGAGGAAGGAAGGAAGGAAGGATGGATGGATGGATGGATAGGAGGCATGTGTTTCTCAATTCAGACTGTTTCTGACATGGGTTAAAATGCCACTTGGCACAGTGTGGCTAAAGCGAAGGATTGATATTAACCTTAGATGGTCTCAGGCCTCTTAGAGACAAGCCTTAAATTACCCAACATGCTGTTTACCTGTTAACAAAACAGCCTCTGTTTTGTGAGATTGAAATTGTCTTTCTTTTTATCTGTCACTCACCCTGTAAGATGGAGGCTAAATCCTAACTAAAATCGGACTCTAACACAGCTCTGCTTTACCAAGTTGTTATTGTTAAACGGTTTTCAAGTTGCCATGACTGCGATGAGCTAACTCAACTTAACATCTACCACCAGAGCCCAATTTTATTTATTTTACCATTGTTTTCTACAAATTAGAAAAGAGCTTCTTTAAGAAAAGTTATGAATTGAAAGTGATTTTTGCTCATAAACACTTTTGGGTGAAAAATAAATAAATCTCTGGCGAGTGTGGTCCCTGTGGGGTTTGTACACAGAACACCCTCTTTGTTACTGATGAAAACTGATGTCAGCAAGAAATAAGCTGTAGAGACCGACCGGCGCGGGGAAGCGAGTGCAGACTGCTTGACAACATCCCTAGTTTTGAATTACAGTGTGGGCATTAGATAGTATGAGAAAGGAACTGAGAGATCTAACATAGTTTTCATAAGCAGGGATGAGGCAGAAGGAAAGAAAATGCTTAGGTAATGACACTAAAGTCTCTCACTCACTCTTCTCTCTGCACCTGTGGTGGTGGTGGCGGCAGCAGAGGTGGCGGAGGCGGTGTGTGTATGTGTGTGTGTGTGTGTGTGTGTATGTGTGTGTTGTGTGTGTGGTGTGTGTGTGTTTGTGTGTGTGGTCTTCATTAATCATTCTTTACCTTATTTTTTGAGACAGGTGCTCTTACCAAGTCCAGAACTTATAATTTGGCTAGATTGAGGGCTAGTAAGTGCCAGAGGGTTTTCTTTTGCTGTCTTTTTGAGTTAAAGTTACTTCTAAGTAATGAGTTCTTATATAGAATTGAAATTTTCAGTTTTACTTAGGTTTAGGGAAGCAAATATCTGTTATCTATTTTACATTCCTTTTACCCTTTAGATTTAGAGGTTGCTAATATTTCTTAGGCTTGAATACTGCTAATATCTAGATGATTTGAAAGGTTGGTACTTAATTATGTTCTGTTATAGTGAAAAGGATAAGTTAGAGTTACAATGTAAAATGACATGAAAAACTGCATGTAGCATATGCCTGTAATCTGAGGCTGGAGGATCACCATGTTTGATGCCAGCCTGGTCTCTTGAATGAGTTCCAGGACGGCCTGGGTTACAGAGTCTACTCATTTCCCCTGACCCAAACATCCCACAAAAAAAGACTAGAAATGCCAATGATTCTTCACCTCAGTTAAAAAAAAAGTTTTATTTTAAGTCTATTTTTGTCTCACATTACTATAATGAATTCATTTATACAACAATGAGAATACAAATTTCCCTTTGTAAACATGTATCTTCTCTACAGGAAAAAGACCATCTAAAATAATAAACTAGTACTTGATTTCAGTCAAATTAGGCAAGAATAAAATCTGGATTAAGTAATAGCTGCTCTTTCTTACTTTTGCTGCATTGTAAATTTGTACACAGTGTTTCCCTGACCAAAAGGGACTATAGTGATTATTCATGAAAAATGTCCAAGTTTATAAGTTTGTGTACTTACCTCTTACAACGGTCAGTCCTTCTAATTTTGATGTGTGTCTCTGTGTGTGTGTGTGTGTGTGTGTGTGTGTGTGTGTGTGTGTGAGAGAGAGAGAGAGAGAGAGAGAGAGAGAGAGAGAGAGAGAGAGAGAGAGGGTGTCGGGTGGGGGGAGAGAGATATGGTATATGCTTGGATACACTTGTATTCGTCTTCCATGTTTTTATCCGTAATAAGCATTTTAAGAAATCAGCATGTAACAATGCACAGGAAGGCCATGCTTGCAAACATAATTTGTTTAACAACGTCTAGGGTAGTCTTCACCCTCTTTGTTTCTTCATTACATTGGTTCCTTTCCATTGCAAAGGTTGATTTATAAGATCCCTGCGGATTCTAGAACTAAAGATTTTTTTTTAAAAAATTCATATTACACCTCAATTGTTATCCCATCCCTTGTATCCTCCCATTCCTCCCTCCCTTCCATTTTCCCCTTACTCCCCTCCCCTATGACTATCACTGAGGGGGACCTCTTCCCCCTGTATATGCTCATAGGATATCAAGTCTTTTCTTGGTAACCTGCTATCCTTCCTGAATGCCACCAGGTCTCCCCATCCAGGGGACGTGGTCAAACATGGGGCACCAGAGTTCGTGTGAAAGTCAGACCCCACTCTCCACTCAACTGTGAAGAATGTCCTGTCCATTGGGTAGATCTGGGTAGGGGTTTGAAGTTTACTGCACGTATTGTCCTTGGCTGGTGCCACAGTTTGAGCAGGACTCAATTCTTTTATTTCTGTATAAGAATTTTGGATGGGGGAAACTGAGAAACTTGGCTCAAAGTCTCAAAACATACAGAGGGAGCATCTTCTGTCTGAGGACCGAGGCTCTTCAGCATAGTAAGGCTTATGTTCATCACCATCGAGATGGATTTGAGGTGAGCATTTAGCACAAGCACAGGCAATACAAAAAAGAAGAAAAACTGTTGAGCACAGGAAAGTGATGGTGGTGGTGGTGGTGGTGGATCTCTGGTTAAATATTTCCGTGCTTAAACAAGAAGCTCTTCACCCCCAAATAGTCTTCTGATGTGCTTAATTGATAAAGTTCATACTTCCCTGACTTATAAAACACATTAATAAAATTATAAAGAAGAAAACTGTCACTAAATAAACAAAAATTTAAATAGCTATCTAGAAATAGCAATTTAATGAGAGAAAACAATCAGCTAACAAGTTGGAATTTTCTCTATAGTAACTAATATTAGAAATTTATACTACCTTTGCTTGATTTGAATCTTTGAAAGTCCACATGCTAGCTTTCAGGTTTGTGAGACAAATGCAGTAACACAAAGCCAGCATGCTCTTTTCTCTTGTTTTCTTCTTAGTTTGTATTTTTGAGACAATGTCCCATGTAACCAAGGCTAGCCTAAAGCTTACTACCACCTGCGAATCACGTCAAATTCCAGATTTCCTGTCTGTGCCTCCCAATTGTTAGTGTTACAGACCTGTACTGCCTTGTCTGCCTAGGCAGCAACTTTTCTATTGAAAAAAGCCAACTATATAACAATTTTCTGAGATGAGTGGTCCTGAGTACAGTATTCTAATCCACAGTGACAGGATTTTACCCTATTGTCATGCCATCCTTGTTGTTTGGCCATATTGTTTAGAAAAATGTACTATTTCACAAGAAGGAGCTTTTTCTCCAAAGGGAAGGCCTTTTAAACACGATTAAATCATCCAAAGCCGTTATCGCTGTATTGAATTGCCGTTCCATTTATAATACAAAGAGTCTTATTGAATTTTCCTCTTGTTAAGCCACTTTCTCATGAAAGGGAAAGGTGAAGTGGTCATTTGAATCATGTCTCTTTGCCTTAGAATCTCATACTATGAAGTTTAGATAGTGATGAACTTGGTTGAACAATGATTTAGGAAATGCCAAGTGCTTAAGCAAGCATGATGAGGTGATGGGACTGTAGGGGACCTGCAGATCCCTAAGCCCAAATCTGCATTTTAGGAAATCACAGTATGAAAAGAAAGAAAGTACATAGCTCAAGCTTGTTCATGTTGAAAGATCAATTTGACTTTCCTTTTACTAAATAGGTGCTTTACTTAATTATTTTTCTTGAAAACAAACCTTTACACTTAGATATATTTTAAATCTTGATATAGTTATATTTCTATGCTTCTTGTTTACTATATTTTATCTTGTTTACTAATTTAATTAGCTCTTCTATGTTTCACTGACTTACAAACATCCTAACAAGCACTTTTCACAGAAGAAATTTCGGTATAGAGGTGGTTATTTAAAAGAATGACCAAGTTTCAATATTTATCAGTGGATTAGCTTGTTGCTACCTCCAGCACTTTTTCCTTAGACTTTCTCCTATACTTCCCCTGTGTAACACTGCTCTAATACTCTAAAAGCAAGAGAACTTTCTTCTGGGCCATGAAAATTTCTCCAATATGAACAAAAATATTAAAGAATGGAAACATTTCTTTTCCATGGATGCCTGTAGATTTAAACAGCTAAATAATATGTAGACCCTCTTCAGAGAACCAACTAGGCAAATCCTATAGTTTAGGAATAAAATGTTCCTTATAGACTCATATGTTGGAATGTTTGACCCCATGTGCTAATCCTGCTTTGGAGACTGAAACCTTTAGGGGGGGTGTAATTATAATTAGACTAAACGGGCCACTGAGTTAGGGAGAGGCGAATGGAAGGTCTTGAGATATATAGCCTGGCTCTGCTTCTAGTCATTGATCTTCCATAATCCACAATGTAATTAATCAGCCTCATAATCTTGCTTCCTCAGTCTCAATCCTCTTACACACTACCTTCCATGCCAGTATGGACTGTACCCTCAGACCACGAACACACGGATAAATCCCATCTCCCGTAAGTTGATTCTTATCGGGCACCTGTTCGTAATTTTGAGAAAAAGTAAGCAACACAGAAAGCTGCTAGAAAGACATTCTTTTTTTGTTGTTCTTGTTGATGTTGCTGCTGCTGCTCTGAGAAATCTTTGTGGTTGTTAGGCCTTTGTGTAAGTGGCTTCGGGAAGAATGTAGAATGTTTCGGAGATGTGAGTTAACAAAACCCCTAGAAACACTACAAACAGAACTCAGTGGGACATAGTGGTGAGAGCACTGAAGAGCAGAATGTTGAGAAAAATGTGGGCAGAGAAAGCCTGGTTTGTAAGATATAAGGGGGAAGCAAGAGCCCTGTTTTAAGTTGGGTTAGAGGCTATCCATTTCAGCATCCTTTCTGTGCCCTGATAATTTCCATGTGGCTGAATTAAAAAGTAATGAGCTAGGGGGATTTCAAGACATGGAAAGTTATGATATGGTTACTCCTTACTGTGTTTTGGGAGATTAACTGTGGGAATTTGAAGAAAGATGGAAAAAATGTGAAATTTAATGAGAAAAGGTGTGAGAGGCTTCTAAGTTTAGTCAAGAACAAGGCTGGATGCAAAAGATTAGCACTGCTAGTGTACAGAGAGGGACTTTACAGTGGCATAAGGAAAGGTACTTGAAGGCAAGGCACTTTCCACTGAGAACTCCAGTGCACATAAATACAAACATATTACAAAACACTCATTTGGAAATCAAGGACTTGAACACAGAGAGCCTCTGGGGTATCTTGCTTGGGCAGGGCCACCAAGACGATTGTTTTCTCATGCCCAGGGGTGAAGGTATCAGGTGGTCATCACACCTGTTGTGAAGGCATCATGGCTGCCTACAGTGGAAGCTGGTAACAGAACTTGCATATCCGTCCAGATGGTGCTAGATTTACAGGCAAGCACAACACTAAAGTTACATAGTTGCTGAGGCTTGCTCCAAAATTTCAGAAGGCTGCTTATGGCCAATGTGTTTTAGGGTTGTAAGATTACATGCAGAGAGGCAACAAGAGGTCATTTTGTGGCATTTCAGAGAAAGCAGTGTCGGAGACCTAGATACTGGAAATGCTAAAACTATTGGACATGTGCCAAGGAAAGGGATGGCACCAAATGGGATTGGCCCAAGAGAAGGACCATGGTTTCCACAGTCAGGTGCTAGCAGGGCGGGTCTACTCACATGATTCCATCACAAGCCCCAGAGGCTGCACATGGAGGTGCAGGGTTTTCTCTTGCTTTGGTCTGAGGTTTCTTGTTTGTGTCCTCACTTCTCCATTTTGGAATGGAGTAGTTTTATCCTGTGTGCTATTGTGTGTTTGAATGTAAGTTGTTGTTTTTGTTGTTGTTGTTGTTGTTGTTTTATTGTATAGGGGATCATACATGAGATATGCACTTGAATCACAGGCGAGACTTTGGGCTTTGAACAGGGTTGGAGCTGTGTAAGCATGGGGAATTTTTGTACGTTGGGGTTCACAGACAATGTGTCGTTTGGTCCGCTACCTTCTTCCTGGTCCTGGAGATATGAGTAAGCAGCCTCATATTCCTTGTATGTGTGCAGAGGTAATTTTGGAAGTACATACTTCATGTTGGAAAAGTTGCATGCTTTAGAGACCTGGTGTAAATAAAGCCTTGGCAAGATATTTTCCTAGGCTAAACATAACCAGTGCAAGTCTCTTCTGGTACTGTGCTTTTTCTCCCCTGATGGATTGTACCTTTGGATTGTGAGCATACACTTTCTTACATCACTTCTTGAGAGGAATCTGCTTACAGCAATAAGCTAAGTAACCAGCACAGTAGACAGATAGTAGATAGGCTGAAAAATGTATCTGAAAATCAAAGAAGACACTCAATGAAGAACATATTTTATTTATTTTTAAATATAATTTATTAATTTATTCTTGTTACATCTCAATTGTTATCCCATCCCTTGTATCCTCCCTCCCTCTCATTTTCCCCTTACTCTCCCCTCCCCTATGACTATGACTGGGGGGGACCTCGTCCCCCTGTATATGCTCATAGGGTATCAAGTCTCTCTCTTGGTAGCCTGCTATCCTTCCTCTGAGTGCCACCAGGCCTCCCCATCCAGGGGACGTGGTCAAATATGAGGTGCCAGAGTTCATGTGAAAGTCAGACTCCATTCTCTACTCACCTGTGGAGAATGTCCTGTCCATTGGCTAGATCTGGGTAGGGGTTCAAGGTTTACTGCACATATTGTCCTTGGCTGGTGCCATAGTTTGAGCAGGACCCCTGGGCCCAGATCTGCCCATCATAATGTTCTGGGACGAACATATTTTAGTAGACAGATATTTGAAGCTACTTTAGATGTCTTATCTAAAGTACTTGTTTGCTTGTCTGGTGTGCCTGGCAATTTTATTCACAATTAAGTGACAGGAATTCAAGCTAATTTTTCTTATAGAAGCCATATCTGTAAGTAATGCAGTTGATGGTAAATTGTGGTTGGTCAATAAAACTAACAGAGAAATATTAGATCATCCCTTTCTCTCCTATCACAAATGATAAAATTGTATCACAGTGTCTCCCTTTCAATAATACATCTAGAGAGAGATTACTTACACATCTTGCTGTATTGTTTACTTAAAAATGTAATGCCTTCTTTCTTAAAAGACGAACTATGTGGGCTTGAGAGAAGATGCAGCACTCATGAACCCTTGTTGCTCTTGCACAGGATCTGGGTTTCCTTCCCAGAACCCATCTGGTCTTCATAGCCATCTACAGTTCCAGTGCCAGGGCATTCAACTCTCTTTTAATTTCTGCAGGCACCAAGCACAGATATATTGCAATATGTACATGTAGGAAAACCATGCATACTCATTGATTTAAAAACAAAATCTCAAATGCCCCACAAAGTATGTAAGCTAGTGCATTTTATAGCTTTGTTTGCAAGTCAGTATCTCTAATGTTACCTTCAGTTCTTAAGACGTGTTCTGTTTAGTAATATAACACATATTGATGTTTCCCTGTTAAGAGAAGTGTATTTGTAGGTCTGCAGTGGTATATTGGAAGTACATACTGCATGCTGGAAATTTTGCATCCTTTGGAGACCTGGTGTAAATGAAGCCTCGGCAAGATATTGTTCTAGGCTAAATATGACTAGTCACCTGTTTACTTAATGGAAAAAATTTAGAGCAGAGCCATACCTTTTTGTTTGCACATCTTTTAGGCTGCTTTCACCCCCACAGTACAGATTAAGAAGTAGTGAGAACAGATATTGTTCTCAAGCTTAACTATTATCTGGCATATTAAAAAAAAATGTCAACCACAAATATATTTTAGTGAATCTCTTACTGATTTTCATTGATTACATTATAATAAGGTCTGTTGTAGATTGTGGTGATCACTGTAGTGATGTGTATCTTCTTTAAATCACATTTTTGTGTTCATTTTTTTAATATATTAAATTCCATTTCACATGAGTATTAAAATCTGCTTTGCATTGAATAAACTGGTACCTGATTATACTAGTCATGGGTATCAGAAAATAGAATTAATAAGGCTGTATAGGTAAGTATAAAGGAGATAAAAAGGTGATAAATTATGGAAACTAGCCTGCTAAGGTATGGAAGCTGAGAAGTCTCACAATGTGTTATCTGCCAAGTGGGGAAACAGGAAATGCAATGCCATGAGTTATCCCAAAGACCCGAGAATTGATGGGAGAAGGGTACCTTTCTTAGTCCTGCGGTAAGAAAGCCAAAAATCAGCAGTTCTGATGTGTGAGGGTAGATGCTGGATCTCCCAGCTCAAGGAACGCATAGTAGGGGCGAGGAGGGAGGGAAGGAGACAGCTGAGAGGGGAGACTCACCTCATTTCCACCTCCGAATCAGTTTTGAACTTCAACATATTTCTGCTGGCAAGGGTGGATCTACTTTCCTCAAGTCTAAGTCTGTCCAGACTCCTATTGCAGTACCACAAACCAGGATGAAAAACAATGGAAAGTCCTCTAGTATATATTTGTAGATGCTTTCCTTTCTTATAGTCGTGGAAGCTACGAAGTCTGGCAGATCGATCTGGTGTTTGGTGATGGTGAAGTTCCTGCTTTCTAGAATGGTACCATCACATTTCAAGTGGAAGTGGAGATTGAGTAATTCCCTTAGACTTACTCTATGAGGGCAGTGTCCCAGTCATGATGGCTTCATGACCTAGTCCTCTCCCCAAAAGTCAGATCTCCCATCTCCATTTCTTTTAAGGTTAGAATTTCAGCGTGAATTCTGAATCCCAGGTATGCACATGGAAAAAGGGAAAAGACTATAGTCTTTAATTTTCAAATAACAGTCACTTCTGAATGCAATCTGACACACACATAGAAATAGTGTCTACCAGTCATCTGGGCATACTACCTTTCAGTCAAACTTATCCAGCTATTTATGTATGGCTAACAGTTCTGATTCTGTTTTAAAATAATCATTATTTTTGGAATAGGGTGAAAGCGAGGGGGAGGGAGGAATGGGAGGATACAAGTGATGGGATAACAATTGAGTTGTAATCTGAATAAATTAATAAAATTAAAATGTAAATAATTTTTGCTGGCCACACTTGTCATTTTTGTGGGAATTAGTTCTTATTGTTGTTTTTTTTATTCCTTGATAAGTTGGCAAACATCCTTATTTTGTATTTTATTTGTGTTGGCTGCTTTTATTTTCTTCTGCAAAAGTGTCTTATAGTGTTATTGTCTTCTAACATGGACAGAAAATGATCTGTTTTCTTGAGAGAAGTCTTTGGTCAAATATATGCATTAGTAACAAAAAATTTCATTTTTAATAAAACTTGTAATCCTCAAAACATGGCACTAGACTGAGGTCCATTCCCAAACTGTATATAATTCTCATGTATTCTTCTAGAACACTTTTCTATTTGACAGTGAGGGGATTATGACAATTATAATTTGCAATGGATTGAGTTTTACATAGCATCTGAGGTGCTTTGGATAAATGGAAAAGTTAAACCCTGTTTGGTAAGACAGAAAATGCCTGGACAGCTCTTTGCTCTGTGACGTAGCCGCTTATGGGTCACTAAATTTTTCTTGTTTCCAGTCTTCTGTATAAAGTGTTGAGGAGGGATGAGGAAGCTGCAAAATCCTATCTTGCTGAGCCACATGAAGGAGAGCCCTGCTTTCATTATCATTCAGGTCTCAGAGGTGCCTGAACAGCACAGTTCCTCCTCATCTACTCAGGAAATTAGACTTAATACAATTCTTACAATTGACTCTCTCATATGAGAGGATGATTAATGAGGATGACATTTAGCCTGATTGTTGTGCTCTTTAGCAAGATAGTCTAGACGAAGAACTCTCATTTCCAGGCTCCAGCTGGAGATGACATTCTTTCAGGAAGATATACGGTTTGGCTGTTTCACTAACCACAATCTTAAGTACAGGTTTCTATCCTTCCTGTCAGACTCATGAGGAGCGTGTGCTTTGTTTGGAAGAAAAGTGTCTATCAGTTTGTGAGACATCAATTGGATGGCTGACTTTACTTTTAAGCTTTGTTGAAGATGTCAACATTCTACTTTAAATCGCACTGTTTGAAAAATTTAACCCAGACACTTTTATTGTAGAAACTCCGTCTTCATTTGGGACCTTAGCTGTTGGTTTAGGAAAAGAATGTCTAAAGTCAGTCAAGGTTTACAAACTATGATGTTCCTTTTGCTTTCCCAAAACTGGAAGGGACTGCCAAACTGCTCTGACCTCTAGCCTCTAAAAAAATTATTTTTATTTTATTTCTCTTGGTGTGTATAGTTTTATACAGTGTGTGTGTGTGTGTGTGTGTGTGTGTGTATGTGTGTGTATGTACATTCTTATAGATTAGTTCCAGCACACATGCCATGGCATACATGAACATATCAGAGGATAACAGTGGACAGTGCCCATTGCCTTCCACCTTGCTTGAGATTGAGTCTCTTGTTCTTTACCCTTTAATCCAGTGCTTCTCAACCTTCGTAATGCTCCTGTCTCTGCCTCCCACCTTGCCATAGACTGGCTGGGATGGCAGACAAATGCTACTGTGCCAAATTTTATGTGGGCTGTGGGGGTGCAAAGTCAGGTCTTTATACTTAAATGGCAAGCACTTTTTGCCTTGAGCCATCTTCCCAGCTCCAAATGTTCTAATCTTTCAAGTACTCTTGCACATGGCCCCTTGGAAACTCCTTTCATCCATTTTCCCCAGTGGATATCAGCTCTCAAAAGCCCTAAAGGCTTTGGAAATATATTGGGTGCTAGAATTTGTTGTTCCTCTGATTGCAATATGATCTTATAGAGAAAGAAGTCATCACTGAATCTGCGTTGCTTGCAAGGTTTTCTGAAGGAAACTTGTCTAACTTCTCCCTCTGGCAAGTAGACACCATGGTTCCTGGTTGCTTTGGTCTGAAGCGGGCTGCCTTGTTAAATGAATACCTCACTCATACCATACTTGCTACTGTTTGTTTCCATCCAGGGTAGAATCCCACTGATCCTCAGAGGCATGGGTCCTACCTGTGATGAGGGCAACACAGGCCACAGAAGACTGATTTAAGAACTTGACATTATAGCACAAAGCTGATCTAAATAGCTTGGAGAGGTCAAATCTGAAGATGAATTTGACAATGAGTCCAAATGGGATGTAAAACAAAGGCCAATAGACTATTATCCACTTATAAACCAAACAAGAAAGTGATTTGATTTAAGGCAGTTCTTCTTAATCAGATACCTTGTATATCAGAGATTTACAATACAATTCATAATAGTAGACAAATTTCAATTATGAAGTAGCAACAAAATAATTTTATGATTGATGGCACCATATCATGAGGAACTGTTTAAAGGAAGGTTGAGAACCACTGGGGGGAAGGGGGAAGACAATTAAAAAGGGGGAGGGGAGCTTTCAAAGTAGTAAGCTATCCAGGGAGAACTTGCTTATTCCTGCAGAATCAATCCAAGGAAGCAACCTCTGAAATAAGAATGATGTAGTCCAGAGAACTTTAAGAGAATAAGCGTGCTTTTATTAGACTTTTTCAATTTATAAGTTTATTATCCAATACTGATCCTTTAGAAACAGTTTGAAACATAATTTCTTTTTTGAGACTATATTATTTTTCCTCTCCTCCTCACTCAAACGGTCCCATATAGTCCTCACTGTCTTAAAATATATGGCTTCTTTTTTTTTTATTAATTGTTGTTTTATTAATATGTCTATCTATATACAAATACTTTTCCAAGTACATAAATGCAAGCTACTCAGTCTGTCAGAAAGTATACCAATAACACCTCACCAACATTACTACCTAAACATGAGCTGACCAAAGACAACACTAAAGTGGACAGAGGAAAGCCCATGAGGACTCACGCCCACAGAAAGAACTACCAGCACCTGAGAAATGGTGAGAATGGAAGAAATGCTACTTCTTCCGGGGAAGACCATACCAATTGGTTATCCAATACTAAGTGGTCATCCCTGAAACAAATATATATATATACAAGAAACAATTTTAATGAATAAATGCTGTAGATTGCAGTTACGATAGGATGTGTTTTGCATTTATCATCACTTCTAGTATACTAGAAGAAATGTTTGGATGTTTGCCTGGCAATTGCATCCAAAGTATGACTCTGTTAAATTTTTTCTGAGCGTTGTGAGAAATCAGTGTTCTGTCTTAAGTTCTATAACTAGCCGATCACAAATCTGAGATTGCTGTGATAGAAACATTGGTATGCTGCTCTAAGTCAAGAGAATAGCAACTTTTCCTTTCCAGCCTATACATTTTTATTATTTTCAGGACCCTATTTAGCAAAATAAGCTATAGATTACAGAATTAACTGTAAAAATAGATTTAGAAAGATCCTGGTATGAAGCTGTTGATAATACAAAGGAACTCAAGGAGAAGATCTGTCTCTTTAAATGTAAACATATTTCCTTAAATGTCTTTTTTTAATATTAATATTTCTAGAGAGTGGGTGAGTCTTTGATTATAGATTTCACCAAAGTCTTAGTTACTGTTTGATTGCTGTGAAGAGACACCATGACCAAGGGAACTTAAAGAAGAAAAAATTTAATTACAGGCTTGGTTTACGGTCCTTTATTAATGTGGTAGGGAGCATGGTGGCACTCAGGTAGATAAGCATAATGCCAGGGCAGTATCTGACAGCTTTACACCCAGATCCTGAGGCAAGCAGAATGTGAGGGGTTGGCTTGGCATGGGCCTTTGAAACCTCAAAGTCCAGCCCCAGTGAAACATCTCTTCCAGTAAGGCCACAGCTGGCCTAAAGAGTTCATCAGCTGGGGATAAAGCACCCAAATTTTTGAGCCTGTGGGGATTACTCTCATTCAAACAATTACAAGAAGATATGTTAGGATTCCTTTTACCATTAAAATCGTTTAATCAATGATCTATTTACTTTGCATCCCAAGGCCTTGGAGGGGACGTTGATTTAAGACTCTTTGACATTCTCATATTTCAGTTATCTGCCATTTTACATGTATTCATTTTCAACCAAAAAGTCTCAGATAAACTTTTGCTTTTAACCCTAGTAGAGAAATCTGCTTCTTTATTTGCTCTTAAAAAGTACTTCTATTTGACAGCTTTATCCCATGTCATTCTCTCTTCTGATCTTGACAGAAACCATTTTTGTTTCAGTTCATCTTTGACTCTTAAAGGATGACTTTCTTGTCTTGATTGAAACGAAATGGACTGGCTCAAATTTCCTCCTGACTCCACTACACCAAAGTACACCTTTACCAATTTTGACTTCTATTAGTTCTGTCTAAAAAACTATCTTCCCTTCCACACTATCTCTTCTGTGGCTTTGCATCTTTATTGATTCTTTCTGTAAGATTTTTCCATTTTTCTCCTCTGATGTGTCATAATTGACTGTCATAACAAAAATTGCATGTAATTAATTTTAATAACATAAACTACTCCTTCTTATATTCATCCACAAATTAGCTTTCCTCTGACTTAAGTTTAGACTTGTGAAAAAAAAAAAAAAACTAACATGGAGTCCGTTGTTGTTCATTCCTCAAAGTACAGAAAACTAGATTGATCTCTTTGTTTAAAATTTCTCTCTGTGTTTGGTCATGCTACCTGTGGTACACTGCTGAATATGGCACAGCATCTAATGGCTGTCTTAAGTTAACGCTTATTTTTTTGCCATGTACATAGAGGTAGGATTCCTTAAGCAACTTCTACAGGTTTCACATACTGTCATTTTTCAAACAGTATCAACTGAAATCTTTTAAAAATCTTTTATCCTGTTTCTTCTCTTCAAGCACTTCCTTTGTCTATTCTATTTCCCCCTGGGCAGAATGCAGAGAGCATGTGGGAGAGTGGGAGGAAGGATAGAAGGACCCAGAGGGAAGAAGAGCTCCACAAGACGACCAACAGAAACAATTAACCTGGGCTCAGGGAGAACTTGCAGAGACTGAAACACCAACCAAGGACCATGTGTGGACTGGACCTAGGCCTCCTATACATTTCTACCAGATGGGCAGCTTGGTTTTCATGTGAGTCCCCCGGTAAGGGGAGTGGCGGCTGTCTCTGAAAAGGACTTTCTTGCATGCTTTTTGATCACTTGCCTTTGCTGGGGCTCCCTTGCCAGGCCACGTGGTCAAGGATGCTCTCAGTCCTGATGTGACTTGACCTTCTGGGATAGGTAGGTGGGGAGGCTCCCCTTTTCTGAAGGGTAGGGTAGGAGACATATGGGGAAGTGGAATCAGGAGAAAAGGAGGAAGAGGGCTACAATTGAGATGCAAACTGAATAAATAAGTACATTCTTAAAAATTTAAACATATTTTAAGCATAACAACTCTATGCATTTTGGTAGGCAAATACAGCACCTTAAAAAGTTACAGTCATACAGGGGTAATTAAGTTCTAAAACCACAATTATTTTAGCATAAATTTATTAGTTATCTTTGTGAATCTCCAACTTGCAATCCTTCAGTTTTGTTCTCTCTCTCTCTTTCTCCATTTTCTTTTATTTCTTTAGATTATAGCATAATTTCATAATTTCTCCACTCAATTTCCATCCTTCTACCTCCATACACCCCCTTGAACGCTTTTGATTTCATAACTTCCATTTCTTTTAATTGTTGCTACAAGTATGTATGCATATATCCCCCTAGAATAACCTAGTGAGTTGCATACATGGTGTTTTATAATTGTTATATTTTAACTTTTCATTTCATTAATCCAATATTTAGAATTTAATTCACTGTAATGATTCACACAGTTTCTGATATGTTGATTGCTATGGAATAAACGTTGACTTGATTTCTGTATTGGACTACTTAGTTGTGTATTTCAAACTCAATGTTCTATCATAGCTCTAGGATTGATTTCAATTTGCATATCAAGGAACCAAACGAGACATTCTTAGTTATAAGTAAATCTTTCTATTCCATTGCTTATGCAATGTGTCAAATAAAGCAACATCCTTCTAATTCTACTATAGATATATCACTTCTCAATATTTCCCTCCTTTTCTCTTATATTTAGTTGGATTGCTCACACTCATGAAAAATTCAAGTTCTATAGCCTGACTCAGAGCCATGTATCTTCTCTGTCTAATTGATTTTACTGTGTGGTCTCCAGTTCTTCTCACATTCTTGGCATTGATGGATGCATGTCATTTCCTGAATAATCACTTAATAAAGAAAAAATGGAAAAGTTTTGTATTTTTGATCATTATATCCCTCACCTGAAATGACTAATTTTTCCTTCTTAGTCATGGAAGAATACAAAGTTCTACTCAGTAAATTAATTTCAATAAATAATTTTTATATAAAAAATGTTTATCTTTTACATCTTCATGATTCACTCATGGCTCTTTTGTTTCTACAAAATAGAATGACAAAATTATTTTTCTTTTTATCTGTTGATTACTAACAAATTAGATCCAAACTTGGTGGCTTAAAGCAATCCACACTTATTAAATCACAATCTCTATATTTAAGAAACATAGAAATAGCTTCTTTATGTCTTTTACTTCATGAAATCATCGGAGGCTGAGATTAATCTCGGCTCAAGATAGGTACTCTCAAGTATTGATTAAGGATTCTCTTTCAAGTTTAATACTAAGATCTGAGGGCTATCGGTTGGAGAACTTTGTTGGCTGTTGGCCAGGCATGTTCTCAATGCTTCATCTTCCAACTTCTTTTATATGACATTGTGCTGCAGAAGAGAAATTACAGTATTTCATAATTTAATCATGAATGTGTCATCTCATTATTTTTGTTGATCTAGAAGCGTGCTGTTATGCTAAATTCATAGTCAAGTGGAAAGGATAGGTGTGAACACAGGAGGTAGAAAACATTTGGTAGCTCTTTAAAATTGTGTGTTCTGTACCATTTCATCTCCATATTATCTTATAGATAATAATAACATCATCTCCAGAGACCAAGTTTAGTATTGAGAGGTTAAGGGCATGTCAAAGAAGTGAAGGAACTCAGACTTAAACTCAAGAAATTGGCCTCATGAACCTTTATGTTTAAATTACCATGTTCTTCTAGGAAAAGAATAAATCATTGTAGCCATGGAAACAACAACCATAAATGTGGGGAAACAACATTAGTGAATATAATTTTTTTATCCTAGCATTCACAAGTAAAATTATTTATCAACTTTCTGTATCTACGACATACAGACCCTATGCTTATGCTTATAAGAAAATCTTTGTCTGCCAGACAATGGTTTAATTGTGACATTGATCCCAACCAACCAGCCAAGGAGGTAAGCTCATAGGGTACAGTATGGCTTCAAAATTTACAGTGGATGTCCTCACATCTATCCCAATCTCCTGGTAAGTGAAGACTTTCATGGGACATGCCTTTTGGGCTAGTGCCCAATTATAAGTGAGTATACCATGTGAGTCTTTCTGCTTCTGGGTTAACTTACTCATTATGATCATCTCCAGTCCCATCCACTTGTCCACAAATTTCAGGAATTCCTTGTTTTTAATAGCTTAGTAGTATTCCATAGCATAAATGTACCACAGTTTCTTTATCCATTCTTCAACTGTGGAGAGTGGGGACTGACTTTGACATGAACTCTGGTGCTCCATGTTTGACCACCTCCTTTGCTGCGGAGGCCTGGTGGCACTCAAAGAAAGAATAAACAGGATACCAAGATGAGACTTGATAACCTTTGACCATATAGTGGGGGAGGAGGTCCCCTTCGGTCATAGACCTAGGGGAGGGGAATAGGGTAAAAGCGGGAGGGAGGGAGGGATGGGAGAACACAAGTGATGGGATAACAATTTAGTTGTAATCTGAATAAATTAATAAAATTAAAAAATAAAGTGATATAATAATTAAAAAAGAAATAATACAAAATTTACAGTAGAAGGGCTTTATGCAGACAAGTTGTGTGTGTAGATGGTACCAAAAGTGAAGAAAGAAACACTTGCCTTTTCAAAGACTGAGCTGAAATGAAACTTTGAAAGCCAAATAATCGTACTGGGAGGTGTCCACAGGCACAAAAGATCTACACATAACCCATCTTCTGTTCATCCTAGAAGCTGCAGACCCAAAAGTGAATAGTCTCAGAAGATCACTCCCATTAGAAGCAAGCAAGCTTTCCTGACCAGGCACGATGCTGAAAAGGAGGCATATGTTAGACTGCTTTCTCATTCTGCTGCCTCCGATGTTGCCAAAAACTTAGGATCAATCTAAATTGAGACCAGCTGGCTAATTCTAAATACTTATTTTTTTCAAAGAAAAAATTTGCATGTGGACCAAGAATAAGTCTTGGATCATGCTCAGTTGTTAGTATGTGCCTCTGTTTCTAAACTGTTTGCATATAGAACTGACCATACCTTATTTGTCCCTAGACCACCTAATATCGAATGTAATTGAACCTTATTGACATATTCAGGGAGAGTTAATTTTGTTTATAGGTCCTTTTGATTTTCTTAGTACTGTCAACATTCTTAATGAGGCAATCTCCACAATAAGGCTTACATATAAATATTAATAGTAACTGGTATATATCTTAACCTCTTTCTCTGATGGGAAATTATTTATGGCAAAGAATTCTGGTAGCATACTAGGTCCAAGCTATCTATATAATGATTTACATCATCTCAGCATAATTTCTGAGCTTATTAGAAATAAGAGATCTCTGGGTTCAACTCAGTCCTGGCGAATTAGAATCTATGTATTCTGAATTTCATCAATGTCTTCCGATGCATATGCACTCATGAAATTTCATGAGCATACAACGGTATTCCAAGGGGCACAGTGTATCATTTCGCAAAGTTTCACAAATAACCAAAGAACTATCTGTATTAGAATCATTAAATTTGTGGTGTGGTGATGATTTGTAGATAATGGTGAAAGTGGCTTGAAGTTAGCATTTCCAAGCCCTACAAATTACTTATCAAAGATGTCATAATGCATCAGAATATTACCAAGTTCTATAGGTGATCTGTGTTCTCATTTAGATATGAGAAGACCTGGGTAAAGTTTCCAACGTCTTGGAGCCAGATTTCCTATCTTTCCTTTTTAACATGAGATAATGATAGCACCAATCCATTTGTCTTGTAAAACTGCCATAAGTATTGCATATGGCAATATATGCATAGAGCTTAGCACATTGCTTGAGGCCGAGAATCATATGGTAATGTTAGCTATCAAAAGCAGCTACACATGCTTGGTGTTGAAATAAATGCATGTTTGCCTTATCAAATTTCTGGCAATGGTAGCTTCAAGTAAATATTATGTTCAGTTGTTTTATTTTCTTCTTGCTTATTCCTTTTCCAACTATATTTTGGGATGTTTTTGTTTCCTTCCTCCGTTTCTCCTTAATATTTCCTCATAGTGTTTAACATAGAAAAAGTCTTAAGTAATTTTTTCAGTCTCTTGAGTGATAAGAGACATGAAAAAAAGACCTGGGCAAATACAGGTAATATTATGACCCCCCAAGAAAATATACAAAAGGAAGGCAGTACATGGATAATAAATGGGCGTAATTCAACAAGCATTTACAGTCAGTTATGTAGAATTTATTCAGCATATTGACAGTGGGACAGGACAGCTAGAATTCTGTAATGACATTTTTTGATTTCAATGTACTTCCAAACATTTTCTAATTTACAGCTATTATTTTGAAGGATCAATTTTGTATTATTAAATGGTTAGCTATTATATTAAAGAAGGGCTGATACCAGTTTAAGTTTACTTCAGCAATACGAAAGTTTCTAGAAGGGGGACAGCATTGGAGGTAGAGAATAGTTCAGGAGGCACAGCCCTACCATGCAAAGATTATATTTATAGCGAGAAGAAAAGAAACAGCGTGAAGAGACAGATAGACAGGCTCTGGTTGGCCTGTGCATTATATAAGCATAGGTTAGTCATGTGGCTGCTTGTGATTGACTGGCCTTTGCCTGCTGGGATTGCTGAGAGGTAGTTGCCGAGGTTCTAACTTGTTTAAATATTAAGGTAGTACTCAGTCCACTGTGGAAGGAAACTACGTTGAGCCAAGCATTATCACTCAAGTATGGAGAAAGGTTTGTGTCAGACTTCCTTAAACTTGGCAATTATGAAAGACAAGGTTTTCAAACTGAAAGAAGTGAATCACTGGGGAAAGGTTTATGTTTTGGTAGAGCTGGTAAAGTAATTTAACCAGAACAGAAGGTTCAAATTTAAAACAATTGATTGCTAAACATAATTTGTGCTATACTACTTCTTTATTTAAAACCCAGGGAAAGTCATGCCAATTGCCTTTCCAATACCAAATGGTAAGCCCTAAAAACATATACATAGTAAAAACATTGTACAGACTGCGCCTGTTGTATTTATATATTTAGGAATATGTGTGTATATGTGTGTACATTATATATATACAAAAATAATTAAAGAGAAAGAGCATGAAGTTGAGAGAGAACAAGAGGGTACATATGGAGGTTTGAAGGGAACTTATATTATTGAAACTTCTAAATATATTAGTGCCATATTTATGTGAAAATCTCTGCTGTACTCTGTAGTGATACATCTCTGACCTCAAGGCTTACTGCCAACCTGCTAGCTCCATGCTTCCGACAAGTATCCCTCCAATCTCCTGAAAATACAATATTCAGATTAATTAGAAAATATTTATTATAGCCGCTGACTAAATAGAAGAAGAAGTGTATGATAAATGGATTATTGAATGTTATATTAACGAATAAATGAGTCTTGGTTTTATTTCCTTTGTGTTATTTTTTAAGTCTGTAATTGATTCTTTGTGAATTTCACATCACGCACCCCGGTCTCATTCACTTCCCAGCCCTTCCGTATCTGCTATCCATTCTTGTAACCTTCCCCCCAAAAGGAAATAAAAAGTACAAGATAACTTTTAAAAATCTCTCCATGGAAGCTGCCATGTGTCATGGTGTGACACACAGTGTGACCTTTTGTTCAAATAGCTTAGTTGCTAATGTTCATTGCAGTGAGTAATTGGTCTGGTTCATGGCCTCTGACTTCTGCAACACTGTCATATTCAACCCTTATCATGACTCCTTGTGGTGAGAATTTTTGATTTCTTAAAAATTCAGAAATGTTATGTGAATATGGTTTTATTTTAATCCCAGTGTGGGATAAGGGGCTGTTTCAGACTGACCACAGCAGCTGACTATGATTTGTCTTATACTCTGGCAAGGGAGTGTTTTTTGTCAGTTGAAGGTAGTTTATGTTTGGAATTTTTGGGACTCTTTTTTTTTTTTTTTCCTCTATAACTCAGAGATTTATTTATTTATTTTAATTTGTTCACTTCACATCCCGATGGTAGTGCCCTCCCTCATGACATCCCATTCCCACCCTCCTTCTCTCATCCCCCCCCCCCGTTCTCAAAAAGGCAGAGCCCTCCTTCCCTTACATCTGATCCCAGCCTATCAAGTCTCATCAGGATTTCCTGTATCTTCTTCCTCTGTGGACTGGCAAGGACGTCCCAGCAAGAGGAAGTGATCACCATGTGGGCACTAGAGTCCATGTCAGAAGTAGTCCCTACTCCCGATATTATAGAACCCACAAGGAGACTGTGCTGCCTATCTATTACAAACTGAGCAGGGGCTTTAGGTCCTCACCATGCATGGTCCTTGCTTGGTGCAACAGTCTCTGTAGTACCCCCCTCTTTTGCCTGGATTTGGTGGCTCCATTGATTTCCTTGTGAAGTTCCTGTCCCCTCCAGGTCCCTCTATCTCCAAATCTTCCACAAGACTCCCTGCACTCCACGTTGGAGTTTGGGTGTGAGTCGCAGCATCTGCTTGGATCCCCTGCTAGGAGGAAGTCTTTCAGAGGAGCTCTATGGTAGGCCTGCACCTGTTCCTTCTCTTCAATTGCTTCTAGTGTCTCTTCTATCTGCCCTTCTGAATGGGAATTAAGCATCCTCCCTAGGGTCCTCCTTGTTATTTAGCTTCCTTAGGTCTTCACTTTTTACCTTATAATTACATTCTTCTAATAGGTAACTCATTTTAGGAGCAAAGGGAAAGAAAGAAACTTAGTGCTATTTGGGACTTCTCTTATAAACAGATGGTCCCATAAACATTAATGTGGCCCAGTTTGTAAAAGATTAGTGAGCAGTTGAATAGGACCTAGAACTAAATTTATTTTAAACGTAGCTGGACCTTGTCAAGGATGCCTTTAACCAACAAAAATTTATACTTACAGAAAGTGCTCTTATCACTAAAACCACTTGTGCTGCTGCCTCAAGTTGGACACAATAAATATCTCACCAAGTCTCTGTAAACCAAGTGTTCTTACTTTATAGTGACGTTTGTTTGGTCTGCAAATGAGTAGTCAAGAGTTTTGGCATCTTGTGAAATTGTATACAAAACTTTAATTATTTATTTTTATGTATACATTTGTTTTATCACACATGAATAAAACAAACTATGTACAGCAGGGAAAACTGTGAGACAATCATGAGCTATATAAATGTTACATTCACAGGGATTTGGCTATTTGTATTTGTCAAACTTAAAGTAAACATCTTTCTTGCCTTGTTGGATCTAAATTTCTGAATGAAATTCAATACCTATCAGAACTCATCTCTATTAACTTAAATCCTTTATCTTTATCTAAAAAGATCTTATCCCCTAACCAACTAAACTTGATCATAAAACTAAACTATCTCGCCTTCTCAGAGACTTGAAAGGAATAAAGCTTAAATGCCTGAGTGAACTGGTAGTGCAGGTTGGCAGCTTCCAACATGAAAAATGACTAAGACAGTTTACTGCCTGAACACTGTTTATAACGTTGAAGCCTCATCTTTGGTCTTCTAGCCCATATCTCTGCCAGATTTATTCATGAGGCAGGAACTATTGAAGACTTGCTTACCCTGTCTTGGCAGAGTTCGGTCGTCAACTCTAACTGCATCTAAGCTTGTCTATTTTTAGGCAGAATTCTGTCTGTGCAGAAATGAGGACATTTTGCCCAGTGCTTGTTTGTCACATTTGAAGCCATCTCCATGAGGAGGCTCTTTGATGCTTTGAGGCCGGCTGGGTGTTGTCAGGAGTTAACTTGTTATCAAAGAATCTTTAGAGTAATAAAAACATCTTTAAATGCCATATTCTGTTGCCTCTCTGAGGCTTTTGAAGACCTTATTTACTATTTTACCTTATATATCTATAGAGTCATATCTTATCTAGTAGACTTAGGATATATATATATTCTTGTGCTGAATCAGACTAGTATTTGACATGAGCATGATTTGCATCAATATACAAAATTGTATACCAATGACTTAGAATCTCCTTTGTGAGTAACATTAAGGACTTGAGTTAAGGAGTAGGTTCAATCATCTACCTTTTGTTCTATCCTCCCTCTATATTTCTATATCCCCCTTTCTTTCTTTTCAGCTCCTATCTCCTTACTTATGGATAAAGATAAAGGGAAGACAGACATCCCTGAGTTCAGCCTTGTTTTCTCTTTGTATAAAACCAATAATAACTTATAACCACCTCCCAATGAAAATAAGCATTTGTAGACCCAACGAGCAAACGGAAGCCTATGCAACCCCTTACAGGGAATGGGCAAAACTTTAATTATTAAGAACAGGAATTTTCTTTGAAGAAAGTCTGTTACTAATTTTAGCTCCCCAAGACATGCAATGTCTATATTGGATCTGCGTCAGATAGGTTTTTTTAAACTTATTTTTATTTTTCAATAGATTCTAAACATTATCATCTAAACATTATTATCTAAACAAAAAGCATTGTCACCACTGAAGGAACTTCAGTACATCCTTAGCACAGTATTTAGTATCAAAGAGATGCCCCTTCATGCTTAATAAATGAACATATGATTGAGAAAATAAATAAATTGGCTACATCATTTGCATACAAAATTTAGTGGGGACTACTGATATGTATTATCTGTATGTTCTCCCTAATTTGTAAATGAAGGATTATTTTGTATATTTATTGAATAGAGTCACACATGGTAATTTTACTATACATAGCTTACATAATGACCCCAGTTTATATTAAATAGACATAATGAAGCTCAGCTGCATACTGTAAGATACTTTCTACTTCTTCAAACAGGATGGTCCTGTTTCCTTAAATGACTTGTGTCTTGTTACAGTTATAGTACTTTTTTTTTCTGCCTTTGTGTATGATTTTATTAAATGCCTTTCAGAGCAACATCCAACCCTGGATACCAGTTGCCAGATCCCTGTTAATAGTAATATTTCAAGAATGGTACAGCCTCTTCAGTAGACCCATACCAATCTGAGAATAATCATGTAAGAAACTTACAGTTAATTCCTGCTTAAAATTATTACTTCTATTTTTTAATGTCCTGTGCCTCAGAGATCCATGTATTTTTCTCTTTTTAAACAATTAATCATCCTTTATGTGTCTTCTCTTTTTTTTATTTTATTTATTTTTTTTTTTTTTTTTTTTTATTTTTTTAAATTTTTTATTAATTTATTCTTGTTACATTATATGTCTTCTCTTATTCTAGTCTGAGCACATAGAAGTTCATCCTCCTTGAGTAGCCTTCATCAGTTTCATCTGCCTGGTAAACTCTTGTTGTGTGTGTGTGTGGTTTTTTTCTCCTGGATTTATGCTCCTGGAATAATGACTCATGAGATGCAAACCTTGGCCATATAGCTATGATACTCTCTGACTGGTTCATAACTTAAAATAACCCATTTATACTAATCTTCATTTTGCCACGTAGCTGATTACCCCTGTTCAGG
Organism: Acomys russatus; assembly: GCF_903995435.1. Lineage (NCBI taxonomy): Eukaryota > Metazoa > Chordata > Mammalia > Rodentia > Muridae > Acomys > Acomys russatus. The sequence continues at coordinate 42,878 of NW_026131640.1, forward strand.
TACCACGCGTCCATCCTCCTTACATCTTGCCAGATCAATCTCCCCTGCCTTGCTCTCTCCCAGAATCCTTTCCATCTTCCAGATGTCACAACTTCTATTTCTTGCCTCAGCTATCGACCATGATTGACAGGTGATGCTTTCATACAGACACAAGATATTCTCTCAACAAACTCTTTTTCCAATTATATTTCCGTATTTCAAGTCTTGGGGTTCTGCCTTGCCCTTTCAGTAACTGGTACTATGGTGATTCCACCAGTGTGGTTTACTTAATATTACTCACTAGAATTTAATCATTATCAAATAAGGACTTACTTCTGGTACCGAGCACAATGCATAATGGTGAGCAGGCACTTAATGTTGATAAATGAGTGAACACATGAACATCTGATTAGCAGAATAAACAAATGGACGGCACCCCTTTATGCTAGCATCTAGTTCCTTGTTAGGGTACTTTGGCCGTTTATTTACACTTATTTTTGGCATGGAAGAAGTATTGTGTTTTCTATAAGTAATTTGCATTAGGCATCTTCATGGTTTTTTAAAAATAATCCATGTAAGATAAAAATAATTTTTAGCAAATTATATAAAATTAGAATATTTTATCAGTTTTCAATACATTTTTTAAAAGAATTTCATATATGATTACAGTTTATTTACACTATTTGTATACTCCCTATTCCACTTCCAACTTCTCCCACGTTCTCTGTGTCTCTCATACGTGAGTCCATTTCATCTATACTTACTGTTGTCACTTTACTTACTGTTGTCATTGCTTGTATGTCCTTGGGTTTAGAGCTGATCATTTCAGCTTAGGAAATGTAACTTTTTGCTGAAGAAAACTGATTTTCTATTCTCCACAGCCATTGAGTCCTTAAAGCTCTTCAGAAGAATGGGGGTTTTGTCTGTTTTACCTCATTATGTTAACATTATATTCTTGTTCTTTTAATTAATAAAATGTTATTAAAATTTTCCAAATATATCTATCTGAAGCTTTTAAAAATATATTTTATTAATTTATTCATATTACATCTCAATTGTTATCCCATCCCTTGTATCCTCCCATTCCTCCCTCCTTCCCATTTTCCCCTTACTCCCCTCCCCTATGACTGTGACTGAGGGGGACCTCCTCCCTTTGTATATGCTCATAGGGTATCAAGTCTCTTCTTGGTAACCTGTTATCCTTCCTGGGAAATAGAAGGATCCAGAGGGTCCTAGAAACCTCTTGAAGCTTTATAAAAAACTTTTACCTTGTTCTCCATGACTAGCCTGTTAATCTGATTTGTTGTTTATCACACTGGTTAAGGCAATGTTACAAGTTGTCCATTACTCAGCTGTCTGGAATCTGATTCTCTCCTCTATAATACATTTATGAAGTACACAATAAAAACACATGGCTGTAATTATACCAAAACATTTACAACGTTTGATATTTTATTGATAACCTGTGAATTTAATGAGCGCTTGGTGAGGAGACTAAGTGTGGAAACAATGTGCACTCTTGTGTTTATATTGTATCTCAGTAAACATTTGCAAAACAACATTTGATATGAAGTTGTTTGTGAATTAAAAAGGTTTGTGAGTCTGAAGAGAGAAGTTTATGTGTTTGCAGCAGAAACTGTTTAGAGAGTTAGGATCGTATGTGGAGAGGGGGGCATTTTCACAAATGCAACTTTTTCCAATGATGAAGTGTTTATCAGTTTTGTGCTTTGCCCCATTTCATACATCCAGGTAGATGAATGAATTCTAGCAAAGCCTTGTCTATATATGTATATATATATATGTATATATACACACACATATATATACATATATATATATACATACATATGTGTACACACACACACACATATATACACATATATATAACACAAAATCCCAAACATACTTTTTCAGAGTGCTGATTGAGAATTGGATATACACAGTTTCTTAGCCTAAGTGTGTATTAAAATTCATAAATACATACCTTAAAGCTAAGCCACAGGCCATGTATCTTGTGACTAATGCACTTCGGAAACCTGGGAAAGCAGAGTTGCACTATTTGCATAAAAAACAAAGAAAAAGAAATTTTATGTTAAAGTTTTTTTCTCAAAGATTATTTTTACTTTAGCCTAAGTAATTACTTATGGCATATATGTGCCCTGATGTAAAAGACCTCATTTAATCAGTGGATTAAGGTTAATATTTGAAAAGACAATTAACTTTTCTCCTTTTCTTTAAAACTACTGGTATCAAACATTGTATTATAATAATTTAGTTATATTTTCACTTATTTTGCATTTTTTCCTTTTAGATAAAATCTCATGTGTCCCAGGCTGGCCTTGAACTCCTGCCTCCCTGGCTCTAGGACTTCTTGCATGCCTCTGCCAACTGAACTATACCCTTATCTTCTTTATTTATTTTAGTTTTCTCACTGCTACACTACTCAACAAAGACAAGTTAAGGAAGGGTTAACTTTGGTTTGTGAATTTGGGCACATAGTCTGCCATGGTGGGAAATATGAGAGACAGGAGCATTGTGCAACAACCACGGAGCAGAACTCCATAAGTTGCTGGACTGCCTTGACTTCCTTCCCTGTTCTTTTTTTTTTTTTTTTTTTAATGCTGTTGAGGTTTTGTATTTTTTGTTTTCTTAGCTGTATGTCCTTTATACAATCTGTCTTAGTGCTTCTGATAAACATCTTTGAATTGAGCCCCCTTCTGATGTTTTATCTGTATGCACATTGCAACAGCAAAAGAAAAAACTCTATTAGATTATTTAATTTCTTTTTCTTTTTTTTATTATTAATTTATTCAAATTACATCTCAGTTGTTAGCCCATCCCTTGCCCCATATTTGACCATCTCCCTTGGATGGGGACGCCTGGTGGCACTCAGAGGAAGGATAATAGGTCACCAAGAAGAGACTGGATACCCTATGAGCATATACAGGGGGAGGAGGTCCCCCTCAGTCACAGAGATAGGGGAGGGGAATAGGGGGGAAGCAGGAGGGAGGGAGGAATGGGAGGATACAAGGGATGGGCTAACAACTCCTTCCCTGTTCTTTACTCTAGGGCCTCAGCCCATTGTTTCTACCACCCACGTTCAGTGTGAACCTTTCCTCTTCAGTTACAGGTCTTGTCAAAATTCCCTCAAAGACATACCCAGGGTTTGCCTCCCAGGGGATCCCAAATCCAGTGAAACTGGTCATGAAGAAAAACCATCATGCTTAAAAATCATTTAAAAAATATCTCAAGTAAAGCTGCTAAAATGTGTTAAGTGCCTCTCCTTGTGCTCCTTTTTTTCAGTTTGTTTCTTTATTAACAAGCAATGAAATCAGAATTCCAAATCTCTGTTTTTAGACAGAAAACAAATGCCTTGAATATAAAAACTGCCTTGCTAAGGTTTGAATACACATGAGTACATTCCTGTTTTGCTCTATTGAAAAGGACTGCATGTGAGTTCTTTTCCATTGGCTTGAAATTTGACACAGCTATGTGAAAAGAAGATGATAATCACTGCACAGTGAACCGGATTCATAGACAGACATTAATACTGCTAATGAACTCTGTCAACTTTTGCTCAACCCTTCCACCCTACTGCACAGTTATAGCTCAAGAACATCCCTAGGTAACGGCACTAATAGGAATAAGTAATATTTTATTAATAAATGATTGGCTTGTTCTCTTGGAGGGGTAGAAATGTATGTAGATAAAAAGGAAGTTCCAGGGGCTGGAGAGATGAGTCAATGGTTAATGACCCTTGCTGTTCCTGCAGAAGGGCCAGGTTCAGTTCCCAGTATCCACACTGAAGCTCAGAACCATCTGTAACTCCAGTCCTATGCCATCTGATTCCTTCTTCTGGCCTCTGCAGACACCAGTCAAGTACATGCTGCTCATACATGCATAAAGGCAAATGTGGTGGCTTGAATAAAAATGGCCTCCGTGGCCTCGTAGGAAGTGGCACTATTAGGAGCTGTGGCCTTGTAGGAGGAGGTGTGTCCTTGATGGAGGAAGCGTGTCACTAGAGACAGGCTTTGATGTTTCAAATGTTCAAGCCAGGTCCACTATCTCACTCTCTTTCTTCGGCCTGCCAGTCCCAATGTAGAACTCTCAGCTCCTCCAGCACTGTGTCTACCCGTACACTGTCATAGGGAACCTGTATGCCAGTCCCAATTAAATGTTTTCCTTTGTAAGAGTTGCTGTGGTCGTCCCCTTGATGGATATAACAATATCCATTATTATAAGGATGAAGTTTAGTCTCAATGAATGAATATTTTGAAGTGAACTGGGCTCTTATTTAAGGACTTAACCCTTAACTCACCAATCAGTATAGAGTAGTTTTTGGAGATTTACTGTGAGGTGCAGTCAATGCTTTATGTTGTCCAAAGTTAAAATGTGCCCTGATGTAAAAGGCCTCATTTAATCAGTGGGTTAAGGTTACTACATGAAAAGACAATTAAGTTTCAGTATATATTCTAAGTGTCATGTAAAAGTGAAGGACAGTGGGTTCAAAAGCATTGGGATTTTTTCACTAGAGCTCATCAAGAATGACCTTGAAAAGGCTCTTTTGAACCTTTTCACTTTTACCTTCAAGGATGGCTAGGGAAATGAAGTTAAATAAGGCCCCAAATATTTCAGTTTGGTACACATTAATTAAGCACTTGTTTGGGGGCCCAGCATCAAACAAGACCCTAAGCATGCAAAGGCAATTAGATATACCAGTACTCCTTAGTTTCTCAAACCAAGGCATGAGACAGGAGTATGAATACATACTGTTAATTCTATTGACTTTAATTAACTTGACTGAGCCACGCTAACCGTGTTGATCCTCAACCATGGATTTGTGAGAGTGTTTTGTAGATGAGATTACCGTGTAAACTGGCAGGCAATGATTCCAGCAGTCTGCCCCTGTATTGCAGGCCGGTCATTTCCTCAGTTGAGGTCAAACTACAGAAAGACTCACCTCGCTCAGCACGGGTAATCCTCCCAACAGATGACTCTCAGACTTGCACTGCAGCATCAGCTTTTCCTAATGGTCCATGCTCCAAATCTTGAACTTGGAGCCTTTGTAACGGCACAAGAAAACTCTTTTAAATCTCTTCCTTCCTTCCTACCTTTCTACCTTCCCTCCATCTCTCCCTCCCTCCCTCTTTCCCTTGCTTTCCTCATCCCCTCTCCCTCTCTCCTGAGCAAACGCTGTTGGTTTTAATTTTGAGGAGACATCTGATTGATATACAAAGCATGCTTTAACAACAGAGTGTTCTCTGCTTGTTTGGTTTGAATGGAAAATGCCTCACAGAGATAGGCTCACATGCTTGAACACCTAGCCCTCAGCTGGTGCCACTGTTTAATGAGGACGTGGGAGGCTTTATAGTACAACTAGGCAGATGCCTGGTCCTGCCACAATCCCTACCTGATGCCATCATGGACTTATCTCATCTGTCCCTCTGGGACTGTAAGACTAAACATCATTCCTTCCTTAAGTTGCTTTTGTCAGGGATTTTCATCCAAGCAACGAGAAAATGACTAAGACACTCGTCCTGTAGTCCCCTTCATTCTCCTCCTTGGGTTTCCTTCTGCTTGGAATGAGACACCTTTGAGAAGCGGGGGACATGCAAAGACCTGGACCATCAGATTAATGGAACTCTGCTCAGATTACAACCAGTGCACCCTGGGTTTCAAACTATATTTTATGATTACGATTCATAACATTACCAAACTTAGAATAAACTCAACAGTTCTTCCTATTCTTAATTAAGCTGGCTTTCATGTAGATACTGCTATGTACAAGAGTCTCATGGAAACTACATATGTGGACATGCTTCAATACATGGCCCGCAAGCTGCATAGTTCTGAAGTCTCAGCAGCCTGCATTAGTTTGGAGTGTTATTTGAGAGTAGCACTAGGGTTTACATCCCCAGTGCATACTTTGGGTAACCTTCTAATTTACAGTCTTTCCTACTGAGCCTTTTAACCTTGCCTGCAAAAGATTTGCGATAAGCATTATTAACTCCTTAGTGGCAGCGAGGGACATTAAGGTGTAAGGAGGGAGGTTAGTCTGCCATCTATTATGCAGTATCCTTGCAGACCATTCCACTGCGTAATGCAATCGTGGAAACCACAGCTGGGGTCTGAAAGTTCAGTCACCCCAGAAAATATTTAGTCTATGGAAGCTATTGCTGCAGTGCATATTACATGTAAAAAGGATGGGGAAAATAATTGGTGGAAGAAAATATACAGGTGTTCCAGTTTTCATTCCTGAAGTGATAGAACCAACCAGTGTGAGGCTATGTTGACTGAGAACAGAGTGAAACGGGATGCTTTGTTGGTATACGTCACTGGGAATTTAACTCTCATTCTATTTGGATGCAGTAATACAGGCTCCAAGGAAATGAAAACTTAATGGTTACTTATGGATAGGGTGCAATACACAACAACCCAACCTTTTACTCTTTTTATCTATTTTTCTCCCTTAACTGAAATATGTAGTATCTACCAAAATGCTTTCTTTCGCATTGCTAAAAAGCATGACTAGCTTGTATATTTGTATTTTAGTTTTTCTACGTATTCGTCTGCATAAATGCCTCCAAGATAACTTGAAGATTGTTATTTTTCAGTCCCAGACTCTTTGTTTTAGAAACTTTCCTGCCAAATTCACATTTTGCTTTTGGAAAGTGATTCATGGAACTTAAGTCTTTGACACTTATCATACAGCTGCTTTTAGTGTGTGTGTGTGTGTGTGTGTGTGTGTGTGTGTGTGTGTGTGTGTGTGTGTGTGTGTGTGTGTGTGTGTGTGTTGGATCTGGCTGTCTTTGTTACCGGTGCAGTAAAAACTTCAAACACCAAGTAATGTTTCTGCCCTGTGTTCTACTTTCAGCTATGTTTTACTGCTACAACTCAAGTAAATTAGGTAAAAGTCACTGGCAGAGCCTGTTGATGCAGTTGGCTACTGTTCTAACTGAATGGATGGGTACCCTTGATGCTGAGCCAGTGGCAGGAATGAGGACTTGGGGATTTAAAGACTGGAGTGTGTTTTTCCTTTAATGGTGTTCTCTCAGTACAGAGGGAGTAAAATGGCTCCCAAGCCTCCATCATGTCTTCAAAATCCACTGTACAATGGATGAGTGAAGATTTTGGTGTCAAGCAAGCCTAAGCCTCACTTCTTGCTCTTCTGTTCATATGACCTTGGGAAAATGAATTAGCTTTGATAGACTGGTGTGCTTTTACAGTATATTACTCAGGCTGGTCATATTGTACTTGTAATATTTATGCAGGTAGATTCTATTACTATTTGGCTTTTTGTTAGTATTATCATTACATTTTTTCTCCTCTTGTCTCTTTAAATATAGGTAGCTAGTCTATATAAACTTGTATATATATGTACATATATTGGCTTATTTAGTTCTCATTATGATAGGAAATTATTGTCATTATCTCATATATTTAGAAAAGACAATTGAGTTCAGTTCTGAGGTGGTGTACTAGTACACTTTGTGTTGTTACGACAGAATACCTAATGCAGCATAATATAAAATCAAAAGGCATTTATTATGGTCACAATTCTGGTGGCCAGAAAGCTCAAGCACTATGGTACTAATAATGAAGCTAACATTCTCTGGCTGTATCACAACAAAAAGAAGCAGAGAACGAACTAGTGATTTGTAAAAAGGCCAAGAGTATGGGGCGGTCCCTCTTAATAATGACATGCCCTTGGGAGGACTAACTTACACTAAAACTAGATTTAATTTCATATGAAGTTGGTATCCTATGGCCTAGATTTCCACTAGGCACACATTTTATAGGTTCTACTGCCAAGATACTGCCATCCTGAGGGCCATGTCTTGTGGCACATGGGCCTGTGAGTGAGGACAATGTGGATAAGTGAGGACATTCACTTCAGCCACAGCCAAACCACAGCAGATGATTTGGATGTGAATGCACATCTGATGGCAGAGTTGCATCCCAGACTAGATGCGCCTGACTTTAATGATGTACTATACCTGGTTCCATTTGTTACCTTATAGTGGTCTAGACAAGAAGAATGCGTTTAGGACTTGATGAAGTTTACTTAAGTTTATGTGGTCAGCTGTACAAAGACTTGCACACCTGTGTATACACAGCCAACAAAGCTGTGTGCAGAACACCCAACCCATGCTTCTAAGTCAGTAAGGAAACTGAAAACATTCCCTAGACAGAAAGAAGTTGTTACAAGTTGACATCCCTCATTTAAAAAAAACCTAAAGTCCAAAGCCATAAGAATATCTGATCTCGACTTATAGAGATGGCTCAGAGGTTAAGAGCATTGACTGCTTTTCCAGAGGTCCTGAGTTCAATTCCCAGCAACTGTATGGTGGCATACAAGCATCAATAATGTAATCTGATGTCCTCTTCTGGCGTGCAGTTGTACATGTGGACAGAGCACTGTATACATAAAAATAAATGAATCTTGTTTTGAAAAACAAACCTGAGGTTTTCTACTCACAAACAATGACTAGTAAGAATCTTTTCACCATGATAAATGTATGAATAAGAAAACAATTTATAAGGTGGAATGCCTTTTTGGCTTCACATTTTTCAGTCCAAGGCTGATTGATTCTGTTGATATAGGTCTGAGGGGACACAGAATAACATGGTGCTGGGAGTGTGGCAGAGGCTATGTACCCCAAGAAAATCAAGAAAAGAGGAGTGGGGCAAAAGAGAGGAAGAAAGACCTGGGGGTGGAGAGACAGAAGGATGAGAGAAGAAGGGGCTTTGGGGAATGACCCATTTTCTCAGGCTCACTGTGGAGATATGCTTCCTTCTGTAGGTTCCACTTTCTATTTTAGCATCTCTCAATATTGCCATATTTAGGACCTACCAAGTGATTAACCTATTGATTAAGTCTGGGCCTTCAGGATCCAGTTGCTTCTCAATGCTTAGATTGATCTGGTCAGTCAGTACAGAACCTTTAACATGGGAGTGTTTTGGCAGCTAATGATATAAGCCACAGCAGTGAAATTTCACACTTGACTTGAGTGGTTGGTTGCAGTCAAAACACAGCTATGCCAAAATATTTTGTAAAATTACCTGTATACTATATTATAAGGTCTGTGTGAAATATGTAAATTTTAAGACTTGAACTATGTACTTAGGATATCTCATTTATAGACAAATAGTTCAAAATCTGAAAATCTATGAATGGAATACTTTTAGCTCAAGCATTTTAGGTGAAAGTCAAAAAGAAGGGTAGCTTTTGGTCACAAATGCCCAAAATATTGTCAAGTATTTGAGAGAATGTTTTAATTTTTAATTGTTTGTGAAGGAGGAAATAAGGAACAGACATACAAGCATCTTTCCTTCATCATTGTCCAGGCCCTTTATGCATGGCTGTGTGTGATCCAGAGACACAGAAATAGTCAAATGGCTGGGGATGTGGACCAGTCATTAGATACATATAGCACAAGGATACAAGTATCTGATTCCTAAAAGCCATGCAAAAATCAACACAAATAGCCAAAACATTATGAATGTAACATTTATGTAATTCCAGGTTGTTTTATGGTTCTTCTTGCTGCAGGTAGTTTATTGTATATGTGTGAAATAATATAAATGTTTATGTAAAAAAAAATGGTGGTACCACCCTAGTAATCCCAGTATTCATGGACTCCAAGATATCCTGTTTTTAAAAGGAACCCATTTTATCACAAGAGTCAATAAATCCATTTTCTGTGTATTCTGTCCTGAGATGAATTAGGCCTCAGTGTTTCAATTCTTCCCAAATAAAACTGAATAGAAAATGAACACATTATTGTACAAGTTATTTTATATTTAAAGACATATAAAATATCTCAATGAAAAATTATCTTAAAATGGATACAAACGATAAATATTAAACATAAAGTAGTAGTGAGCAGTTCTCAACGCAAATGGAATATTACAGAAGATAACTCAAAGAGGCCAAAGCTTTATTTAGGAAGCGTTATTTCCCAAGCTGAGTAGTGGATATGTTTTCTTATTCCTTTGTGTGGCTGAGCTATATCATCATCATCAAGACCAGGTAAATAACTTCAGGACAATATTAGTTGCTAATGTAAAAGATGAAAGACAGACTCATGCAGTTGTTATGGCAACTTCTACTAGTTCAGATTTAAAGGATAGTTAAAAGATGAAATTAAGAAAAAGGCAAATATTGTTCTCTTTTCCTGCTCAAGAGACAGATAATTGTTTCTACTTATCCTTGAAGAATTTGTCAACAAAGAGTAAACTTAGCAACAAGAAGATCATTTAATAAAATTTCCTAAGCTACTGTGTTTATTCAAAGTAATACCTAACAGTACACACACACACACACACACACACACACACACACACACACACACAGAGGGGGGGGGCTTTGCTCTCCTTTCTTGGGGAATATAGGGCGGTTCTAAATTAATAGATTTGTTGTTCCATTGCCATACCTGAGGGCACTGATCTCATCACTTAGTAGCCATGAACTAGGGAAGTTGTGTTTACTACAGGTCAGTGCTGCACAACATATGGAGAGCATCTTCCATGTAGGATAGATAATGGATAATGGTAGGACTAATTTTGTTCTCATCCAAGAAATGGGAGTGTCTGGGGTGTGACTCACAGTAAGTTTATCACCTGACAACTGTTTCCTATCAGAATGATGGGTATGTAAGGGCATATTTATAAATCTATGGGTATAGAATTTTCTTTCACATTAAAAATATGCACAACTAAATTTTGTGGACTTTTTCACACAGTATTTGCTCACCCCAACTTCTTATACTGTCTTTGCAAATGTGAGGTTTCTAAAAAGCTAATTTCCCTGTACTCCCAATCCTAGCACTTGAGAGACAGAGGCAGGCAGTTCTCTGTAAGTTCAAGGCCAGCCTGGTCTATCCAGGGAGTCCAGGACAGCCAAGGCTACACAGAGACCTCTGTAAAACAAACAAACAAACAAACAAACAAAACTAAATACATGAATAAATAAATAATCAATTGGAAAAACTGAAAATACAAATAAACTATACAAATACAACTGTCAATGATCCTTTGTACTTAGTGCCATTTTAGTCTCATATAAAAAAGGATCTTGTGATACTGGCATCTAGACCAAACATTTCAAAACCACTGTTTGGAACAAGCAGGCAGTATTTGGTTTGCAAACGTCAACTCCTAAGAGTTCTATGTAAGTGAGATCTGAGTTTTTTTAAGTCTGTTATTGATATCAGAGAATTCAAAATCTGCAGCCAGAGCAATTTACAGTCGCCATGGCTGCTACCAGAGAGGCCGCTTCTTAAATTATGTATGCAAAGAAACAAATGGTTCCGTTCTTTATCTGAAATTATGCCAATGCAGCCGTCACAAGGATAAACTTCTCACTGAAAATTCCGCTTCTTCTTTAAGCTTGTATTTTTTTTTTTATCTTGTGACACTGTTCAAGCTGATAGAGATGAAGTGTGATCAGACAGGAGTGCTTTGCCCAGGCTCTTGAGAGGGCAATAACTAGAAGCCGTGATAGCAGCTTCCAGAAGCAAACAGGGTTTTCAGTCAGTAGGTTAGTAATGCTTCCTGAAGTTATACTGCTGAATAAAAAAGTTTTCAGAATTATTATTTTTGCTCAGTAGGATGTATTCTTATTTTTTAAACTGAAGGTTAAAAACTGTCATTCAAAATTTGTTTTTTTATAAAAATAATGAACTTGGCACGCCAAGGCAAACTCAGACATTTCAGAGCTCCTATTTGGACTGCTAAAGAAATTGAAAAGAACTTAGCCAAAGTGGTTTATAATAAACTTAAAAATTTTTTGAAACAAAATTAGTTTGGACAGTAATCAGTAGATCCAAAATCAATCCATATTGTACTTAATTTTGCTGGGTATTTGTGCTTGATTTTCTTTAGACAAAGAAGTCATAGGTAACAATTATTTAATCACTGAACAAAATGACTTCTGAAGTTTATTTTTATCCAGTGAGCTTCTGCCACATATCCCAATCATCTGTTATGCCCAAGAAACAGCAGGACAAGGACAGAGTTTAATATTTTCTTTTACATTTCTTAGATCCATCGACACTACTTAGTCTTAACTATTCTTTTTCTTTGAGTGTGGTAAACTTTTGCTAAATAAAAATTGTATGAGTCTCAGCAAATTTTGTCACTCCATCAAGCAAATTGTTTGGCAAAATGAAGCAAACCAGAATTAGTTTTTTGGGATAGGATCGACTGAGCTTAGCTTGAATGTGCTTGCACCCGCTGCTCTGTCAACTTTTCTCTTCCTACTGTGCCAAGTGTTTTCAGTTCAGTGGTTTGAAAATGCACTGAAGCTGTACTTGGAAGTTAAACAGGCTGGCTTCCTATTTTTCCATTCTTATTATCTATGGCCATTTTTTAATGACATTTGTTCTTCTGCAGTAAGTTAAGTGTTTTTCTATTTTGCATTTAAAAACAAATATACTTTGAGTTTTTAATTCATATTAAACTGATATTAACTTAGGGGGAAAAGATTTTTTTTACTATAGGAGTTCTAATAATGTACTTTGATTATTCAGTGTTTTATTGTATCCTTCAATAAGATTATGTATGGTTTTTTTCCTCAAAAATAGACATTTTTCTTTTTCTTTTTTCTATATTTTATTATTTTGTTCATATTACATCTCAATGGTTATCCCATCCCTTGTATCCTCCCATTCCTCCCTCCCTCCCATTTCTTCTTACTCCCCTCCCCTATGACTGTGACTGAGGGGGACTTCCTTCCACTGTATATGCTCATAGGGTGTCAAGTCTCTTCTTGGTAGCCTGCTATTCTTCCTCTGAGTGCCACCAGGTCTCCCTATGCAGGGGACATGGTCAAATATGGGGCACCAGAGTTCGTGTGAAAGTCAGACTTTTTTTTAATTGCTCACTCACATTATTACTCTGTGTATATTTTCATTTCTATTTGGTGTCTTATTTTGATATATTTATATATTATATAAAAATTGTTATTCTATTATTAAATGCTATAGTTTTCCACAACTCCAGGACTATATATAAAGACAGGATTTTTACCAGGGAAACTAACTTAGGCTTTCTGACACAATGAACAAGAGTGGATGTTTCAGCATGTTAACCGGTAACTTTCTATGCTTTCAAGTGTTACATGAAACTGAATATTGGGGATAGTAGGATAGAGCCAGGTATGGTAGTTCACATCTGTAATCCTGGCACTTTAATGGTTGAGGCAGGGGGATTGATGTAAGGTCAAGGACATCAAAGGAAAGTTCATCTTAATAAGATTAAAAAAAAAAAAAAAAAAAAAAAAGAGCTTGGTACTAAAAATCTAGCTAATTACCTAGGCTACTGCAGTCACACATCTTGGATAAGAGCCCACAGTCACCAATTTATATAAATCCTAACTGCATTCTAAATATTTGCCATTGTACCCTGTCTTAGTTAGGGCTACTATTGTTACGATAAAGCATCATGACCAAAAAACAAGTTAGGGAGGAAATTTGACTTGCACTTCCACATTATAGTCTTTCATTGATGGAAACCAGGACAGGAAATCTAGAGGCAGGAGCTGAGATAGAGGCCATGGAGGAGTGCTGCTTACTGCTTACTCATCTTGGCTTGCTCAGTCTACTTTATCATAGAAACCAGGACCACCAGCATGGGGATGGCACGGCCCACAGTGGGCTGCGCCCTCTCCCATCAATTACTAAAACAAAAAAAATTGCCTACTGGCTTGCCTAGAGCCTGATCTTATAGAAGGATTTTCTCAAGGCCCCCATCTTCTCTGATGACTCTAACTTGTGTCAAGTGGGCATAAAACTAATAAGTATGTACCCAAACAGATAAATATTGGTCTCATTCTCATCGAGGAAATGTTTCTCTTGTAACAGAAAGAGATCATTATATAAAGGTGCCCATGATTTGACCACCGCTTCTTGGCAGAGAGGCCCTGTGGGAACACAGAAGGGGATGCAGGCTATCCTGATGAGACCTGATAGGCTGTGGTCAGATGGTGGGGGAGGAGGACCCCATCTGTCAAAGGTCTAGGGGAGGGAATGGGGTGGAAAAGGGAGGGAGGGTGGGAAAAGGAAGATAAGAGCAAGTAGATTATATTCGGGATGTAATATGAATAAATAATAATAATAATAATAATAATAATAATAATAATAATAATAAAGAAAAGAAAAACTAGAATTCCTTGAAAGCCAGAGAACAAGTGATCATGTGGTGCCTTGTCTCAACTGCTCCCATCTACAACACAATTCTTGCACTTAGGGCTTAGAAAACATAGAGGAACAGGGGACAGAAAGAGTGTAGGCGCCAGGGCAACATGATGTCTACTGGGAGATTATGTCTTCTAGAAATATTAGGAAAGCTACACCCCATAAGATCTCAACAATTAGGCTGCCTAAAAAAAAAAACCTGAACTGACAAATACTTGTGATACTGACAAATATTCTAACAAGGAAGGGCAAAAATCTCACAGGGCTCCGACCTTAGAGAAAAAAAAAATACATGCAACTAAAGCATATGTAGGAAGTAGGAAAAATAGTCCACCACAGAGGAGAGTCCTCCAATTGGTTCTCCAATATCAATTGGTCAGTCCTGTGTCCATATGCGTTCAAGTAACATTATGCAAACTGAGAAGAGAGTACACATTCACACACACACACACACACACACATGCAAAGACGCACAAGAATGTGTGCATGTGTGTGTTGTGAATGCGTTGGCTTAACTACAATTAAAGAAGAAGAGGCCAAAACCCATGAATTGGAGAGAGCGGACGCAGTACATCAATATTGGAGAGGCTGGAGGGAGAAAAAGGAACGATGAAACTGAGGTAACTACATATATTTTTAAATATCAGGACAATTAATTAAAAACACATATGAAATAAAATATGATAAAAACAAGTCAAAACATAAGACTATACCAACCAAAGTGCAGAGTATGGTTTCCATGATGATGTGTCAATTTGTATGTGTTAAGGAGTTACTTACTTAAAAATTCTACAAGATCTCTTTGAAGCAGAAGGGAAGGCTAACATCCACCAGCCGGACTGTGGGTGGCATCAAATGGAGGTCCTTCTGTTTGGGGTGTGTTTTGAGGCAGAAAAGCCTAAGACTGAAGTAAGGATGAGATCAGAAGGCATAATGAGTAAATGCTTGAGTACACTGTGGGCACAGTTATTATAATTATGCTTCAGAAGTGTATAATATTAACATACAATAAAACAATCTTTGACATTATCTTGATTAGTTCAGAAGTGTCACTTATCTGACCTCAATCTTAAATTAGATTTTTCCAATATATTTGAGACTTTTTTTTATTATCTCTTGAAAGTATGCCTGATGAAATTGGATAGATTTTTAAAAATTGTGTATATCAGGACTTTTTGATCAAGACAATCATAGTGCATAAATATGCAGTTCATTAATTTTAAGAAATCTTTTTCCTCTATAGTTATCAACTTAATAGGATGAACATGTATTTACAGACCAGAAACTCAGTAGAACACTGGAAACGCAATGAATGGCAAAGAAGTAGGCTACTCCTATAGTCCAGTTTTGTTGTTGTTTTGTTTTTGTAATACTCCTTCTTAGCTGTGTCTGCACCTTATGACACTCCAGACCACTAGCTTCAGTGGTGGTCGCTTGTGAGCGGTCACACTTCTGTACAAGAGGGATGGGTAGAAAGAGCAGAAGCTCCACTGGTCTGTGTGTGCTTGCCACGTTTCTTCTATCTATCAGTGATTGTCAACATTCCAGGGAGAACCTTCCTCCTGCAGAGAAGGTAGCAGGCATCTGTGGCTATGACACATAGATGGTCTCAATGTAGATTGACTTATGCTGACATAATTCATCCTTGTAAAAGTTTGTCATCAGCACCATCAGGTTAGAGCTACTTATGAGAGTTTCTCTCTTATTTACAGTTCAGAAAATTTAGTGATGAAAACTTGTGAGAGAGTATTAGATAAAAATTTTTACATTGGAAGAATACAAAGTTTAGGCTTTTCCTACTATAGGCTTCAATTATTCTCTTATATTCTTTAAAATGTATTTATGTGTGTCTATGTATGCATACATAAGCTCATGTGTGTGTGTGTGTGTGTGTGTGTGTGTGTGTGTGTGTGTGTGTGTGCGCGTGTGCACGCACAGGACTGTAGTACCCCCTCAAAGGCCAAAAAGGGTGTTAGACGCCCCCCAGGAGCTGAAGTTGCAAGTAGTTGTGCGGGACCCAGTGTACGTGCTGGGAACTGAACTCAGGTCCTCTGCAAAGACTGTAATTGTTCTTACCTGCTGAGCCATTTCTCCAGTCTCTCATATTTTTATTACTTTTAACATATTAGAAACAAGTAACATTTTATTCTGTACTCAACTTATTTTTTATATTGAGTGGTTATATAATGATAGAGCTAGAATGCTTGATGGCTATCTGGAAATCCATTTTGGTTTTCATTAGTTAAGAGATGCAGCAAGTGACTTGTCTCAGAGCTAATTGGAGGTAGGCCCAGGAGCCTGACTCTCAGTCTAATACATTTTCCCTTCTCTTATTGTCTTATGCATCATATAGATGGACTAATTTATAGGTAATTGATTATTGTTTGTATTTGAGTAGACACTAGAGGAGTATTTTTGGAGGCAAGTGGCATCCATGGAGAAATAAAATTAGGAAAATTACTGCATTTGGCTTTCAATGAGAAAAGAGCTAGCTAAGGGAAAATGATACATCATTTCAGCTATATGTAAATGTATATGTGAGACAAATGAGGACAAAATCAGGACAGACATGTCCATCACTTAATGTCTAAGGAAAGAGATGACTGAGAGCATATCAATTGGCATGCAATATGGGTGTTTAGGATTGCTTTCATCAGAAATCCAAGAAGAATTAAGGATTCTAAGAAAAAACTGGGGGGGGGGCTACAATTTGTTAGATATGACTTGAAAGAATAAAAGATAATTTCACTTGTACTTCTAGACATATATAGTCTTTATATTTCAAAAACTGGCATACAAAATAGCAGACACCTTTGATCTCAGAAAGAACTTAGATGCATAAGCTAGCTCCCTAACTAAATTATTTGACCAAAGGCTCTCATCCAGTCAGTCACAAGTTCCTTTGTTTCCTATTCTCTAACATTGAACACACACACACACAAACACACACACACACACATATACACATGCAGACAAATGCACATGCACATACACACACACACATTCACTACTCAAGGCTCATGACAGCTTAGAGTGACCTAATGTCTGAGGTGCTTAAGAAGAAGTAAAGAGGCATGTATATTTTAAGATGTTATTGTAAATAACCGAGTTGGGAGTAGTTTATTGCTTCCATAAAAACACTGTGTGGTTTTACCAGTATTAGAAAAATGACATGGGCAGATTATTTATAGTTTGGCTTCCTAAACACAACTCCTGTGCATGACACAACTCTTGACAGGAAAAAATAAAAGCTTTTTTCTGACATACACAATACAATTTTCTTGCATATTTTACAGATATTTGCAAGTAAAATATCTCAATATCATAGGACCACAATTTAAATTCAATAATTAAATTTAATAATTAACATTTATTTTTCAGAGGTAGCCTCATTATCACCTACCACAAAAAAAAAAAAAAAAAAAAAAAAAAAAAAAAAAAGGAGAAGATGGTTGAAATCTGTTCTTGGTTCTCATTTAGGAGTTTGCAAGATGTTTTATAAACTGACAGTGATATGTTTTGCAGTTTGAAGCAAACTGTTCCATGTTCAAATGCTACTCTTATGATTAATGTTTGGTTGCTTTTGGTTTGGTTATTGATAACTTCAATCATTTGTATTTTATGACTCTAGGTGTCCATATATCTATTGTATAAATTTAGGAAAACTTAGGACAGACATTCAATAAGAGGGAAACAATGGGATATTATTCATATTGATAAGAAAAATTCTGTCAATTCATATGACTATAAATGAAGAGCTAACATACTATTTTCTGTATTTATGCAAAACATTGATCCATGTGAGTAAAAGTTTCTACAAATTCAACCCATACCTTTAGAATATAAATTTTAAAAAGATGGTAAACTCTTAATAATATGAGACATTTTATTATTTTTATAAATACTTCAGATATATATATATGTATGTATCTACATATACATACATACACACACACACAGACACACACACACACACACACACACACACACACACACACACACACACACACATATATATCCAGTGTTAGAGGACAAGAAAGAAAACAACTTATCTGGTCTAGATTGGTGTGCTTAGTCAAAGAGTCAGACAGGGTGCTTTCAGCTTACTATACATATGCAAACTTACTATGAAAAAATGTTGCAGAGGTAGGGAGGATCTGAGAGGAGTTAGGGAAGGAGAAATAGGATCAAAATATATCGTATATTTTTATAAATGTTGTTAATGGTTAGAAAATGTGGAAGATTGTGATAAATAAATATAGCTATAGTGAATGCCATTCATTTTAGGACATTTCTATTTATATTTTATGTTTAAAATGAGCAATAAATTAGACATGTCTCTCTGTATAGACAGGAACACATACATAACATAAAATATTGTTAAGAAAATATTACCTGAAATTTAAAAAATATCTGTCATTGAATATTGTTTTACTAATTTAGGAAACAGTTCAAACATTGGTTATCTATTAAGTTGAATATATCTACTAAGTATGGATGTTTGCTTTACAAACTTCAAAGTTTATTTGTTTTTATTATTTTGAATATTTGAATTAAAAAACCTGTCACCATCTGTCTGTGATTATATTATTTTCAAGATCCTTTAATATATGTGAATTCTAATCTCCAATGAATTTTAGTTAAGATAACATATTAAGTCTTGCCTGATGTATTTTTTCCATCATCAGAGCCTAGCATACTAGAGTTTTTTTATGGTAATATGTGAGGAAAAAGATATGAATACAATCAATAAAAATTTAGTTTTTTTTTCTAAGAGAATAACAAACCTCAAAATGCATGGTGATTATCTCCTGTGATATACGGCAGTTTCCTAATAGATCTTATGAGCGATTGCTCTCTCACAATTTAATGTATATTTAATCTTTTCATGTAAAATACATACATTTAAAATTATATGCATATATGTAATAGTTTCTGAAAGAGAGTTTATGCATATTTTATAGTCTTTTTCTATGTCTGGTTTCAAATTTTGGTTTGATATTTGATGCTTAGGTTGTTTTTTTTTTTTAGTAATCCGAGAACTTTTACTGATAAATTATTCTGCCATCAAGGTCATTCATCACAGGTCAGCTCTCATCTCTTCTCCCCTGCGCAAAGGTCTGCTGTGTATCACTCATTTTGATTAATTCTTATTAAACAGATTCTTCTGTCATTAGGCAGTAAATCCCAGACACACTTGTACCCTGAAAATAGTAGACAGGCTTATTGAGATGACTGTGAAAATATCCATGAAAAATTCAGCTTTTTTTTTATATTGTCAAGTTGTCTTAAGTTTTCTAGGAGACATGGCCGTGAAAGGGACTGAGAGAATGATGGAATTTTAAAGGTGTGATTAATTGAACTTCTCGTCAGAGTCAGCAGGGCTGGATGTCAGTCATCAATCTGATTTGATATAAGGGATGTGGGACTTCAAGGTTAGGTAAAGGTGAGGTGAGGATTTCCAGGGAGCTGTGCTACTCTTTGTTCTCTTCTGAATGGAGGTTATTAACTTACAACAGCCAGAAGAAGAGGAAAAAGGCCTGAAAGAGACTACACTCTATGATACCAAACCCTGCCTTTGAGCCATGCTTTGAGTTCATTCTTCTAACTTTAGAGAACATTTTTATGTTAATTAAGCTATGAAAAAGAGTAGATAAAATATATCTTAAAAACCATGAAGTCATGATGATTTTGTAAATCAGGAGATAAAAATATTTGATAAACAGTTTGATACTTCCATTTAGCAAACTAGAAGTTGATGTGCTTATTACTGTCTTGGTGGGTCAAGAAATAAAATTTCTCTGCTAAGTGTTTAGAAGCATTTGAGACAAAGGTATGGGAAATAGTGTCTTACAAACATATTAGAGGGTAGAGATATGACTCGGTTGTTACAAATATTCATTCCTCTCACAGGGGACCCAGGTTCTATTTCCAGTACCCAAGTGGTGGCTTGCAACATAATTCTAGTGTCAGGTGATTTTAGTACATTTTCTGAGTTTTGTAGACACCATAAACACATTGTATAATATGCATGTGGAAGTAAAGCATTCATATACATAACAAATAAATAAAATAATTCTAAAAACATCTTTGGAAATATTTGGCTTAACCTCCAGCAAACTACTTGTTATCCCCTGCATGAATGTAACCTACCGACTTAGGGATAGGTATTTCTAATTAGCCAACCTCCTGTCTGGGGTACTGGCCATGTGCCATTTGCTCTTAGGATGCAGTGGGATTAAAGCAAATAAAGGATGGAATAGCTCAGTTGGAGAGTGAAAATGCATGTTCTCCCATGTCACAGTTTTATACTGAAAGACATAGGAAACTATTGGAGACTTTTGAACAACTCACATGATGACGTTGACTGAGTCTCATTCCAAAATCTGCTGGGTGTGTGTGGAACAGATGCTAGGGCAGTAAGGCTAGATGGTCATACAGAGCCAGGGTGCTTCAGGAAAGCAGGAATTCAGTTCTCCAGACGTGAAAAAGCGCCCAAGTTTTCAGTTGTTGGTTGAGTCAGTGCTTCAGTTTTTAACATGAGCTCAACACTTTCTTTTCTTTTTTCTTTTGTGAGTGGCATTCATTCATTCATTCACTTTGCATCCTGGTCATAGTCCTATCCCTTTTTTCCTCCTAGTCCCCCTCCGTTATTCCTCAGAAAGGGGAGTTCCCCTTCGCATCCACCCGAGCCCATCAAGTCCTACCAGAACTGAGCATGTCCTCTCCTCCTGTGGCCTGGCAAGGCAGTCCTGCCATAGGAAGTGATTAAAAAGCTGTTGACCTTTCTTAGTATGTCTCTGGCTGGTCACTGAGAAAGACTATGACACAGAGGAAATATTTCCTCTATACCCAGGCTTCCTCTAAGCTCCAGAGCATCATGTTGGCTGGGAAGACACAGGGTAGGGTGGGCATTACTGCTTGGCAGAAACCTCTGCCCAATCCTCCTTTCTGTTTTTTCCCCCACAGGTCATTTTTTCCTAATAAACTTTTTGCATCCTAAACTTTGCTTTCTGGAGACCACCAAATAAGAGGGGGGTATGAAGTAAGCAGTTAGTTCAAGCAAGAGACGTTGCTGCTTTTGGCTAGGTTCTACTGGCCAGTGATTCAAGAGGAATGGTTGAGGATATAGTGTGACTTTGATGTGTGAATTTAGAAAGATTAGAGACAAGGTTGATTTCAGATATTTGCTATGCATAAGTGGAAGCATGTTGAGAATGTTAGAAGAAGTGGAGGAGTAGGAGGAGGAAAAAGTATTAGTACTTTTCCCTCGGCCTCCTCCCTGTAGTAGTAGATAGTCTGGAAGAATCCAAGAAAAACAAGTGACAACTCATCGTGACATAGTAATTACTGCATTAATTTCACAAGAATTACTACATTACATTGAATTGACCAGTCTAAATTTAATGAGTATTCAATGAAGGATTATATGCATTCAGAATTTGTCAGTCACTTGTAGTATTTAAGCCATCAGCATGTGGAAAGGTTAAACAGAAAGTAAGAGTGTACGTTAGAGAAGAGTTTATGGCTCACAGAATGACAAAGTTTGAAAGAGAAACAAGTGTGGCAGACAAGGAAAGAGAGATTAAGCCAAGGGCAAATTGAAGAAATCATTTTAAGATATAAGATTCTGTGACTAAAATGTAAATAGGAAAATGAAGCCTTAATGAGTGAACTTAATGGATCTTGGAACAGGGGCTAGCTGTGGGCTGTGATAGAGGCAGTAAAGATTCAGTTTTATGAATTCAGTAACTATACAAATACATAGCACCACCCTATAAAAATTAGGTACAGTTAGAATAAAGTATATTGATAAAGTAGGGATTTATTTAGACTATAGCTATTATAGCTATATTTAGCACAACCACACATCAGTTGCAATATGCCAGAAACTATCTATATTTAATATCCAGAGCTGCTTGTATCTGACTTCTTGCCACTGTGGCAAAACACCTAGGGGATGAGATGGTTTGGCTCCTAGTTTTAGAAGCTCTGTCAAGAGACTTTTGGCTGTGTTTGGGCAGGTGGAAACAGCCTGGAGAACATCAGCGGTCATGAAAATTCAGTGAGTTGCCCAACGCATTTCTCATAGTTGTTTTCATATGGCCAGTGCAGCTGTGATCACATCCCACAAAGCCAGTGCAAACTTGTATCTCATGAGGCTTAGGTTTTGCCTGGTGTTAGGATAAGAGATAGAAAATTTTTATGAAAGAGACTTTGTAGAATATATTGACTAAGTGAGTAATGAGAAGAATGAGCTGATCGAATGATGAGTGTGGATGCTTTCAGATCAAATGTCCTAAGCTGACAACCAATGGATAAACAGCCAAGAAAAGAAAAATTGACTTAAAAAGTCCCACTGAAAAAATTTTGATTTCTGAAAAATGTAATTATCTCTATATTAAATATCAATTCTATTGATGACAAGTACATGTGTTAAATTTGTTTATGCCATGAGATGCTTCTCTGTGGGTTTAAAATATGAATTGAATAAGCTACGTGAGTATTTATTACTTAGTAATACTGCTGATCGAATGGCCACTAGTTGTCTACTCTGGTGCCTGAAATCTAAACTTTTTATTTTTATTTAGTTAAGCTTAATCTTTGACAGTTCCCATGTATGCGCGCAACCAGATCTCGGGCCACAGAAATCAGCATCTGAGTACATAGTGCACAAACCATCCCCCAACGAAAATGAGAGTTTCTTAGGAAGATAAGCTTATTATGAAGTTTATGATAAACAGGAATGTGTACAGGACACGCCCAAATTTAAACACACACACACACACACACACACACACACACACACACACACACACACACACACACACACACACATCCCAAAGAAAGAAAACCCTCAAACTATTTTTATTTTTTAACTTCAGTAATGTCTTAAAGTCATTTTAAATTTCTATGGTGATCTAACTCAACATAATAAAAAACAAACAATCCGTTGGGTTCTTTTCTAGACTAAGACAACCAGCAAAATTTGTACGTTTAGATAGATGATGGGTGTAATCTAAAGTGATCAGCGTTTTTATCTGTAGCGGATCATTGCAGATGATCCAGGTTGAAGTTTTGCTCAATATGCTTCACCACATGTGTCATGCCTTTATTTTACTTGTCTGAAACATAGAGAGAGCATGAGTTATAGTGTTTTTCAGAGACAGTGTTTAATTTTTCTTCAGAAAAAAAAAAAATAGAAGTTTGGCTTAGCAGTATGCCATTAGAGATATAAATGAGGGTATAAGGCTTGCATTTGTTTGACTCTAGGCGAGGGCTTTGATAACAATATATGTTTAAGAAACATTGTATTATATGGATATTGCTCTATTATTCTGGAGATATGCAAATTTGCTTGGGAATTGTGTAATATACAAATGCAGGTTGTGGTGTAATGAGTTCTCATTTGCATACCATCTAGCTCCAAAATTTGTTAACTCATGGCCCTTTCTCTCTTTTATGTTGTGACCAAACTTGTTTTTAATAAAAAGCAATTATTTTCATGACACAAAACATATTAGTTACTTTTCTTCTTGCATGAAAATACCTGAAAGAGCAATTAAAGGAAGAGAAGGTTTGCTTTGGGCAACAGCTTGCATACTGTCCACCATGGTCAGGGGAGTGTGGCAGCAGGAGCTTGCATACTGTCCACCATGGTCAGGGGAGTGTGGCAGCAGGAGCTTGCATACTGTCCACCATGGTCAGGGGAGTGTGGCAGCGGGAGTTTGGGAAGTAGAGAATGATGAATTCTTGTGCTCAGCTTGTTTTCTTTTTAATTTGTCAGGGTTTGTGGCTCAGGTTCTGTGTTACTGCTTCAATTAACACAACTTAGACAACCCTTCACAACAAACTGAAAGCTTGTTACTTACTGATTCCAAGAATTAATACAGAATAAATTCTATGAAAATGCTCTGTTCTTTAGTGGATAATCATAAAATACAATAATCTTTACATGATCCGTACTCACAATTTTTTCCCTGTACGTTTTTTTTAAACTAGAGTTGCTTGAATCTAACATGGAAGATTTTAACGATATGGAAAGATAATTGTATATTATCCAAAATATGCTTAAGAAGTGATCAAGTAAATTTTGGTAAAAATCACTTCTAGAGATTGGATACATTTCTAGTTAGACTATAACAGAATAAGATCGTAAAACTGCAAATTGAAGCATACAGTAAACCAATAAAAAAGAGTAAGTGTCAGGTAGACAATGCCTACATTGTTTTAGCTGTGCTTCGTTAGAAGTCAGGGTTTGGACTGATTCTATTACCATGTAGCTTGGTGAGTGACAAAATCTGTTTTTATATATTGGAATCTCATGACTCAGGAGGTTAACTTATGCAGCTCTTGGTTTAACGCTGAGTTATCATGAAGGGAAAGAATAAATACAACTGGATCTCTGAAGTTTTTTATTAGAGTCATACTGTCACTTTAAACACAACACCAGCAGGAAGGTGACTTCACTCTGACTTAAGCTTTACAGCCTGTAAAGACAGCAGGGATGAAGAGAGAAATTCCGTCCTTTGATCAACAGAATGAGGAGTCCACATCCATTGTCCTCTGACACAGTGATGTCATGGGAGGTAGTGCCGGCAAAAACATACAAAGATGGGTAAAACTTCCCTTTATTTCCTCGCCTTGAAGATTTCAGAAATCCTAATGCAAGAATCTCTTTACTCAGCCAGTGCCATCATCCTCACCACTAATGTTGAAAAATACAAAACTTCCAGTGACATGTTTGGTCTCCACTCTGCCAGAAATTGGAGTGCAATGGTGTTTAATACAAATCTGATTAGTATTCTTTGGAGAGAGTCTACTGCATTGGTTCTGCTTTGTCTAAGAGCAGACTGAGCCCTAAAGTGAGGCTGGTCTTATTTCTCAAAAGTATAACCTATTCTGGAAGTGTTCTCTTTTTAATGAAATGAGCCATCAGGGTAAAGAATCTCTTCCTTGTCTTATGACTAATGTGCATGGATAATTGATAATCTACTTTGGAAATCATGTTTCTCTCCAAGGCTGTGGGCAGAGATTGATTTTAAAATTTAACATGCCATCTTCTATTGTCTCACTTGTAATTTAATTGAATTAGGGTTTTATGAGTTCCTTCTTTCTGGACAGTTTGCTCCCTCTTAGTTGATTGTTTTGTGAAAATTTTGGCATCCAAGGAAACAGCACCTTGGGTACATATTGGCAGGGACTGTTTTTGGATTAGTAGTCGTGTCCTGTGCAAAGTTCTTTTCCAATATCGAGACATTAGTAAAACCTGACAATTTTCTCTATTGCTAAGACGATTTTAGAAATCACAAGGAGTCCAATAACAATTCTTACTTTTATTTGTAAACGTTAACAATAGTCAAACAGCACTAGCCTTTCAATCTGATTAAGAATCATGACTAAGAAGTTAGGACTTTAGAGAAAACATAGCATTTTTATTCTTTAACTTGATGATTATTAATTCTCAGTTATATATTGTACCCTATATAAAGACACTGGAACTTAAAGCATTCTTATGTCATGCCCATACTTATAGCCTCCATTTGCCATAATTAAATCTAAAATAAGTCTGAGTATCATAGCAACCAAAGATTTTGTCTTGTGCTTAAAATAGGATTTCCCCCAGAGAAGAGGCAAGCTGACTTCATGAAACACTGCCTTTAAATTTCTGTAATAATTCTATAAGCGTGGTAAGTGTTATAAGCATATTGGGTTCCAACAGAACTTGTGACGGTTCTAAGAGCAGATGTCTCATTTTGTTTAATTCCCGTATCTTTTTGTAATAGCGCCATAGCCTACAACAGTGACTAAGGCAGTAAATATTTGTGAAGTGGGTGAACAAAGCAACGTACTATCAGTGTACTATCCAAGCACACTCACTGAGAAATGTTTCGCTAGCATTTGTTGGTTGGGTAGATGATTTATTTCTCTTGCTTGAATTAAAAAATATCAAGTTAGTAGGTGGCCAGTTAAGCTCATACATGCAATTTCATACTTTCAATTTCAAAACTAAGGATACGGTGTGAAGAATACATGTGATTTACAACATTAACTGATATCAACTGAATTTTAATGAGCACGTGACCTTTTGCATACTTATTATAGATTCATTTGGGTTTCCTAATATAGAGTTTCCTCAGAGCATTTATGAGTATCAGTGATTATAAAATGTTATCATCCTTGAAGAAACGCCAAAACTAACCTGTGAGGAGTAATCTCTGAAAGCCAGGGCAGATTTCAAAGGGCAACTAGTAACATTTACTCTGATTTTATGAATGGACTGGCACAGCATTTGAGTTGTGAATGATATAGAAAATGCTCTGTAAGTTATACTACTGCTGTATGGTGTACCTGTGAGGGTATATAAATGAAGAGGGAAGGCCCACGCTGCACAAGGGTGCTATGATATCATAGGTGGGATCCTAGATTAAGCAAATGGAGAAAGAGGAGCAGAGCACCAGCATTCCTCTCTCTCTGCTTCTTGGGCAGATTAAATGAGACAACTCCCAGGATCTTACCTTCTCTGTCACAATACCCTGCATTCCTGAAACCCATGAGTCCAAATAAACCTTTCTTTCCAAAAGATGTCTTTGTCAGTATTTTTCATCCTGGTGTTGATAAAACTAACTATTACAGAACATTTTTATTGGCTAGGGGGTGTTAGTATGATCAAATTTACCTTGTAGTTAATAGGTTTTTGGTATCTACTTGCAGGAGGAACAGGGAAAAGTCTGGAACTGTGGGCTAGATTATCCCTAGAGTACTTAATCCAGGCTGAATAAACTAATTCTATGGGCGTATGAAGACCAGAATGCTGATAGAAGTGTAGACAAGAGCAGCCTGGCTCGTTATGTTGCAGAGGAGAATGAAGGGCTCTTCCGGGAACTGAGGCACAGGCTCCTCAGGTTACATTCTGATTCTAGGTACATTTTGCCAGTGTGCTGAGTGATGCCGCATTCAGAGGAAAGGAACTGTGACTTGGCAGAGGAGACTTCAAGACTTCAAACGTTCCGTGTGAACTGAGGCATGGTTACCACACACTCACTAGTCTCCGGAGAGCAGTAAAACACAAAGTGTTTGCTGTTTGGTGAGACTGGGAATGTGGGGATTTTAAAACTGCACATGAGGCAGGCTTACACATCTGTAATTATTAGAGAGATTATTGCCATGCAAGGGAAACTCAGTGCTGCGCACTGGGGTGATGTGCAAGGTAGCTTGTGAATAAGACCCTGTCCACTGAAGTTTCCAACCTAAACCAATGCAAATTGTTTTGAATGGAGACCTCTTGAATTGAGAATGCTGTTTGAAAACAAGCATCAAGTATTTGACCAGGTCAAGTCAGAGGATACACAGAGGCCACAACAGCTGTAGTAGAAGAGGCCAGATGATATTTTGAGATAGTAGCACAACTTGGCAGCACTGTCAACACATGCTGGATTTTTCAGGGATGCAAGCCACATGAGTTATGGCGTCATGGATGCTTTCAAGAAAGATTCCTGAAAGTCTTTCAAGGGAGCTGTGTGGCAGGATTGGATTGCTTATGAGAGAGAGGGGGCGGGGCGGGGCCAAGAGATATCTGCTTAGGAAGTCTTTATGCAAACAGTGGTGCCAAGTGACGTTAGAGGCTACATGGGTTGCACACTATAGAACTGCAGCGATGGAGGCAACAGATGATATAGGCGAGGTCACCAGCCACTGGACGCAAAACATCAGGGTTTGGTGTCTGTTATATCTGCTTTTTATTTCAGTCATGTTCTTTTTTTTTTTCTTGATGTGTTTCTTATATCCCTGTTTTGGAATGGGAATATTAATCTTTGACAGTATTTATTAGAAGTATGCATATTTTTAAAACTCTGATAGCTCTGAGTTAAGATGTCTTTAGTCTCAGAAAAAGACTTTGTTCCTTGAACGTTTGGAAAGTGTTGAGATGGTTAAAGATTAGGAGTTTTTAAGTTGGACTAAAGGTATTTAGTATCATGATATGGCGTTGAGCCTATTGGAACAAGTTCTAGTTTAAACTTTTTTTTTTACATTTTTAAAATTTAGTATTTGTTGTTGTTGGTTGTGTGTGTGTGTGTGTGTGTTGTGTATATATTTATGTCACTATTTAAATTCTCAGGATCCATCTTGGATCATCTGGCTTGGCAGCAAATGCCCTTAGCCACTGAGCCACCTTGGTGGTCCATATGTCCTAGATGAGAGGTATGTGTTATGGTGTCACATACTGTAGTCACTTCAGGTAGGACTCATGATTGTTGATTTTAAGCGTAAACTTGTATGGATTGAGAAGTATCCAAAGCATTCTTTAGGTATAGATTTGGGTGCACTTATATGGGTGCTTCTAGAACAAGAGGAAAGATTTACTTGAATGTGGGTGAAATCATCTCTGGGGGTTGGGAAGCTAGGCTGAATGAAAAAAGAACAAGTAGCTGAGAACTCTTTTCCTCCATCTGGATTCCTAGCTCAGATGCATATGACCCCATGCTCCCTCATCATACCTTCTCCACCATGGTCTCTGACCTACATCTCTTTAAACCTTCCCTGACTCAACTCACTTTTGTAAAGTACTCTGTCAAAGATATAAAAATAAAATAAAATATACATTCTACATTTGCTTCCTTTAAAATCTCCGAGGAGTCTACTTTACATTTATGGTTTTCTGAGATCACTTAGGCTGAACTCAGGAAAAGACAGTTCTTCCTGTTGCCCTGTTATGATTAGAAAGAATTAATTTGGAAATAGTTAAGACATTTAAACCTTAACTTTTTAAAAAGCAGTTTACAGATGGCAGTCTGCAAAATAAAAACACAAAATCCCAGAGTATTTTTAAACTCAAATATAAGCCTACTACATTTTATGCACTTCCATCAAGCAGAACACTCAGCAGAGCCTGGGACCAATGGCTGATATTTCTCTGTCTCTGAGGACAGTGTAAGGAAAGAAAAGAACACTCAAAGCAGTGGTTCTCACCTTTTCTAATGCTGTGACCTTTTAATACAGTTCCTCATGTTGTAGTGACGTACCCAAACCAAAACTATTTTCTTTGTTACTTTATAACTGCAATTGTGGAGGATATCTGATATGCAACCACTAGAGGGGTCATGACCCACACAGGTTGAGAATGACTGAGGTAAATGGTTACTTGGAATTGTAGCATCTGTTCAGATTCCCAGATCCCTCTTAGGTTTTGGTTTTGTCAGAAATCTTTTCCTTCATCCTTAAAGTGCTTGAATTGTTGGATTTCTTTTTATGTTGAAGTAATTTCAAACTTCAAACTGTTTTAAGGGACGTTCTCATAAAGGTTTGTTTATAAAATAGCTGCTTCAACCATTACCCTGAGATCTATTTTAAACAAAAGCCTTGGTCTAAAAATGTATACTGTATATATGGATGGACACCTGGTCTTTTCAGGCCCTTTAAGACTTAGCCCAAAATTGCACACTGTACATGGGGATTTTGTCTCTTCATATCCTTCTAGTCTTTTATTGGCTGTCAAAACCTGCAGGTATTTGAAATTACCTAGTCATTAATTTTTGAGAATTTGTATTTCTCTGGTGTTATCCATTATTAGATTTCGGCTATAAATGCCATGATGGTACCCTATGATTTGGTATGTTAACCTGAATTCTTTGGGTAAGATGATGTCCCTCCATATTTCCATAATGTATAGATATTCTTTGGTTTAATATTAGGATGTAATACACACACACACATACATACCATTCTACAATTTTAACAAAGTTTTCATTAGCATAGTTATTAATATTACTACTTGTTATTATTGTTGTTGTTGTTATGATTATTATTATTTTGTGTTTGGGGAGATGATATCACTCTATAACCTAGGTTGGCCTGGCACCCACTGTGTAGCTCAGGCTGGCCTCAAACTGACAGCAATTTTTCCATCAAAGCTTCCTGAACAAAGGGATTACAGGTGCGTGCCACCTTGCCTGCCTCTCACTTATGATTATAGTTGACAACTAGTAATTCTCAAATTCTATAATTTTTTCTCCATCCATTAGATGTCATTTTGATGTTTAGAAAGCTTCTTCCCTCTCCTCTCTTTCCCTCTTCCTTTCCCTAGACCTTTCCCTCTCCTTATTTTCCTGTTTTTTTCTCCCTTTTTTCCTGTCCAGCATATACTTATGAATTCCTGTTTTTTTTTTTCTGATATTATTTAGGCCTATCATCACACATTTTGAAATGACTGTAGGTTTGACCATTGAGGTCCTCCTTTAGACTAGCTACTACACCTATTGGGTACAGTCTTTCTTTGTGTTTTTCTTTAATTTCTGCATTGTGCATTCTAGGGTGTGTGTGTGCGTGTGTGTGTGTGTATGTGTGTGTGTGTGTGTGAGAGAGAGAGAGAGAGAGAGGAGAGAGAGAGAGACAGACAGACAGAAAGACAGAAAGACAGAGACAGACAGACAGAGAGACAGAAAGACAGAGACAGACAGACAGAGAGACAGAGACAGATTGATTTTTTTTTCCTTGCTTGGTCCTATAATTGGCAATTGAATACAAGGAGCATAGCAATTCTACAGTTACATGTCCCTGCTACAGTTCATCTCTGTTTTTAGTTATGAGAGCTTTTCTTTTTTCTTTCAAGGACAAAGCTGGCTTCGATAGCCCCCTTGGAGGCCTACCTTGCTTCAGCCCTGCTATGCTTTTCTTTTTCTTGGCTGTGATTATCTGATGGCTTGCTGCTTATATTTAAGAAAGAAACAAGGAAAGAAGAGAGGAAGTTATTGATTGTAGCATAAGAGTGAATATATAGATTATCAAATCTAGGGTAGTCATGGAGAAGGAGGTAGAAGGAGTATAGGAGCCAGAAAATAAGATACCAAGACACCAAGAAAATAAGATACGCGAAGTCACCATGAGGGAAGCTCATATGAACGCCCGGGGAGACTGAAGCAGCATGCACAGGGCCTGCACTGATCTTCACCAGGCCTCTGCATTTGTATTATGGCTTCCAGTTTAGTGGGATTTTTTTTTCCTGGTAATTTGAGACAGGGTCTCTCTATGTAGCCTTGGCTGTCCTGGACTCGCTTTGTAGACCAAGCTGGCCTCAGACTCACAGCGATCCACCTGCCTCTGCCTCCGGAGTGGGATTCCAGAGTGTGATACTAAGTGGATTTCTGATTCCTGTGCCTTCTCTTGCTTTCCTTTCCTTTTGTGGGTTTGTCTGGTCTAAATTCAATGTGATGGCTTTTGTTTTATCTTATTACATATTGTTTTGTTATATTTAAAAAAAACAAATGAATGAATGAGTAAAAACCTAGCTGGTAGAGTAAGTAGTAACAATTGAACTGTCACTTATACCTGCTGGGAGAGAGAAAAGCAGTTTTCTCCAACGGAATGACACTGGGTATATCAGCAACTCATGGTCAGGTACAATTGATCAGCATATAATGGACTTCACAGGTCTTTGTGTATGCACTTTCTTTGGGTTACAATTTGTTGGTTTTAGTTTGTTTGCTTTTGTGGTTTTGGGTGTTGTTTTATTTTGTTTTCCAGATTTGGGGCGTTTTGTTGTTGTATTGGGTTTTTGTTTGTTTGTTTGTTTGTTTTAGGAAAGGACCTAAAATTGGGCGAATAAGGAAAGGATCCAAAAAGACTTGGGTTGGGAAGAATATGATCAAAATACATTTAAAATTATAAATTGTTTTAAAATAATAAAGATGTTAAAAAATTAATAACAAATTAACAATTTTCCACAAAATATTGTTATACTGGACCAATAATACCGTAGTAAATAAATAAATTTAAAATACAAAATAGAATGTTTTAGGTTCACATATGCACCATCATCTACTTTGCTCCTTGAAAAATCTAACATTATTTATAAATGGCAATAGTCATTTGTTTGGACTCTAGTTTTGTAATTTTTTTCAATCTTCAAAGGGAAAAAGAATGGATACAGGCATTTCTTGATTTCACTTGGCTAACTGCTGAGGGATATGCTGTCCAAAATTTTTAAGTGGCCATGTTTTAATTAAAAAAATACAAGCAAATTAAAAATAGACTCCTCAAGTGGAAAAGAATCTACAATCTCCCAAATAGTTTGCAAGCCTTAAAGAAAGTTAAAAACAAAAATGTTCTGACATTCTTGTCTTTAAGGCTGTGCTTGAAAATAAAATGACTCGACAAACACAAACCTTGATTTGACACTGAACCATAGCATTGCAAAAACAGACACCTGAAAACAAATATGTCAAGAGACAGCCAAAACCAAAGCTTTGGGAAATGTTCTCCTAAGAGAAAAATGAGTGGGGGCTAGACATATTTCAGCAAGCATTGCTGATTAGGTAATCCATGAGAGGCGGGCTGGCTTCCTTCATGATGAGAGACACACAACACGAGGAACTCGTATCTTTAATTTTCTTAGGGATAATTCATCTGTAGGATCTTCACGACACCTGGAAACTCACCACTCTGGATTTACAGAAGCATTTCCTTTTCAGGCGTTTTATCACCAATTCTAAGTCCTCAGTCTGGTTCTTATTTTAAAAGAAGCTAAGCTTTAAACACATAATGAGCTCCCTGTCTGTTCTCCAGGATTTTGGCTTCTGATTTCCCCTCAGCCATTATGAAGATGTATCACAGACCCGTCCCTGTGCTGGCTGGTAGGTGTCGAGTTTTCTGATGGAGAATATTTTATATAATCATGGAAACTGTTTTTGAAGCATCTAGTATGTGAAATATATGAGTGACATCCTAAAATGCTTTTATGCTTTGGCTATTTTAATAACATTCTTAGTTACAAGTGGCCAGAAGTAATTCCATATAAGAAGGAAGAATTATGGAAACAACCAGTCCAATAAAATAAAATAAAATAAAATAAACCTATAAATAACAAAACTGAGGCCATGAAATCAGCACGATATGAGGCTGGCTCAACCATAGTAAACACAGTAAGGATGTGGAT